>NC_066585.1:408226267-408526267 GCF_024323335.1 Lathyrus oleraceus
ATTCACTCATAGCTGGTTACCTGAAAAATAGTGTAAGGGTGAGTTTCTCATTTAATATAACAAGAATTATACAACAACATGTAATGTTAAGTAAATAACGCATCAAATCACCCTAACCAGACTACCCACTCCATAACGGCAGTATCAACGCAAACCTCATACTCAACAATAACAAATAGCATATGTATATATCAAAACATGCTCAACACCAACAACACAACACAACGATTTACTCACTAATTCCTCACAATGGGAATTAGCTACAGCCCCACAGGCTATGCCATGCATTCATTATGCAATGAGACTCCATGAAATGCGGTACCGACTCTTCTTGAACATATAGTCCAAGCTCACCGATCCCTCTGGATACGGCTACTGAGCTCACTAGTCCCACTCATTGAGATCTAGTGACTCACTCACTAATTCCTCACCATGGGAATTAGCTACAGCCCCAAAGGCTAGACTATGCACGCTACTCATTTAGTATGCAAGCATCAACAACAATCCACAACTCACTAATTCCTCACAATGGGAATTAGCTACAGCCCCCAAAGGCTAGACTATGCATGCTAATCACCTAGCAATGCAACAACAACAACAACTCAAGAATAAACATATGACAGTCTATTCACAGATGCATACATAACTGATACATTTACAGTATGACAGTATATTCACAGATGCGTATCACTTCCCCATACGCGTACCACCAGAGACCATTTTACGTTCAAAACTTCATCTTCCTCATCCATACGCGTATTGCCTAGCGCCATACGCGTACCAGCCATCCCATACGCGTATTGCCTAGTGCCATACGCGTATGACCAGAAACCAGCATTCTCAGATCTGCAATGGCTTTTCTGCTACGAGTTCTATTCGATCTACCCTTCCACAGTCCATATTTACACAGAAATCACTCATATCATCTGACCCGAATCATTCCCCATTCGATTTCACAACTCCTAACATTATCACATACAATTCTTACGAATTTCTTTCGATTATCACCCAATTTCGTTCATCAAGTAATTCCACAAATTCATCATAATCATCCAATTCAAAGGTAAATTAAAGGTCTATCACTACCCATGACATATTATCATATAATACCCGTCAATCAACGATAAACCCCCCTTACCTGAGTTAATCCGGCAGCCTCTGAGCTCCAAGCTTCTCCTTCCTTCAACCTTCGTTCTCTGGTTCTCTTTTTGCCCTTTTCCACGTTCTGTCTCTTTTTCCTTTTCACGTGAAAACAATAACCTTTTTACCAAATGGGACCTTTTTACTGATTTTCCACTTTTATTCCAATTATAAAATAATAATCCAATAATAATAATCCCAATAATTATTATTCCAAAATAATAATATTAATCCAAACTTCCAATTATTCAATTAAATTAATAAATAAAATATTAATTTAAATTAAATAATTAGCTTATTTTAATTGGGGTGTTACAACTCTCCCCCACTAAAAGAGTTTTCGTCCTCGAAAACATACCTCAAGCGAACAACTCCGGATAAGACTCCTTCATCTGACTCTCAAGTTCCCAAGTCACATTGCCACCTGCTGGTCCTCCCCAAGCTACCTTCACCAAGGCAATCTCTTTACCCCGCAACTGCTTCAACTCTCGATCCTCGATCCTCATAGGTGATGTTTCAACAGTCAGGTTATCTCTCACCTGTACATCATCTACTTGGATAACATGCGACGGATCATGAATGTACCTCCTCAACTGAGACACATGAAAAACCTCATGCAAATTCGCAAGCGACGGCGGTAAAGCGATACGATAGGCTACCTCTCCTATCCTCTCCAAAATCTGATAAGGACCAATAAATCGAGGTGTCAACTTCTTCGATTTCAAAGCTCGACCAACACCAGTTATCGGAGTAACACGAAGAAACACATGATCTCCCTCTTGGAACTCAAGTGACTTCCTCCTCCTATCATGATAACTCTTCTGACGACTTTGAGCAATTCTCATCTTATCCTGAATCATCTTAATCTTTTCTGTAGTTTGCTGAACAATCTCCGGTCCAACCACAACACTCTCACCGGACTCATACCAACATAAAGGCGTCCTACATCTCCTACCATACAAAGCTTCAAACGGTGCCATACCGATGCTCGAATGAAAACTATTGTTGTAGGTAAACTCAATCAACGGCAAATAACAATCCCAAGCACCTCCTTTTTCTAAAACACAAGCTCTCAAAAGATCCTCTAACGACTGAATCGTCCTCTCAGTCTGACCATCAGTCTGCGGATGATATGCAGAACTCAATCTCAGCTTAGTTCCCAAAGCCCTCTGCAAACCTTCCCAAAACTTCGATGTAAATCTAGGATCTCTGTCCGAAACAATACTAGACGGAATACCATGCAAACTCACAATCTTCTTAATATACAACTCAGCTAGTCTCTCCAACGGATAATCCATTCTGATCGGAATGAAATGAGCCGACTTCGTCAATCTATCAACAATCACCCAAATAGCCTCAAAATTCTTACTTGTCCTCGGCAAACCAGAAACAAAATCCATACTGATACTGTCCCACTTCCACTCAGGAATAGCCAACGGTTGCATTAGCCCAGACGGCTTCTGATGCTCAATCTTCGACTTCTGGCAAGTCAAACAGGAATACACAAAACTTGCAATTTCTCTTTTCATCCCCGGCCACCAAAATAACCTTTTCAAATCATGATACATCTTCGTAGCTCCAGGATGAATACTCAAACCACTACGATGTCCTTCTTCAAGAATACTCTTCTTAAGCTCAGTAACATCCGGAATACACACTCGATCACCAAATCTCAAAACACCATTCTCATCAACTCTGAATTCACCACCTTGACCTTGATTCACTAAAGTCAACTTATCAACCAAAAGCATATCGGATTTCTGACCCTCTCTGATCTCATCCAAAATACCACTTGTTAATCTCAACATTCCCAGTTTAACACTATTGTGAGTACTCTCACACACCAAACTCAAATCTCTAAACTGCTCAATTAAATCCAACTCTTTAACCATTAACATAGACATATGCAATGATTTCCGGCTCAATGCATCAGCTACTACATTTGCTTTACCCGGATGGTAATTCAAACCAAAATCATAATCCTTCAGAAATTCTAACCATCTCCTCTGTCTCATATTCAGCTCTTTCTGATCAAACAAATACTTTAAACTCTTATGGTCACTGAAAACTTCAAATCTTGATCCATACAAATAATGCCTCCACAACTTCAGAACAAATACCACAGCTGCCAACTCTAAATCATGTGTCGGATAGTTCCTCTCATGAACCCTTAGTTGTCTCGAAGCATAAGCTATAACCTGCTTATTCTGCATCAACACACCACCTAAACCCAACAATGAAGCATCACAATAAACCTCAAATAATTCCGACGAGCTCGGTAATATCAGAATAGGAGCAGTAGTCAACCTTCTCTTTAACTCTTGGAAACCTTCTTCACATTTTGAATCCCAAACAAACGCTTGCCCCTTTCTAGTCAACATTGTCAACGGTAACGCCAACTTAGAGAATCCCTCAATGAACTTCCTATAATAACCTGCAAGTCCAAGAAAACTCCTTATCTCAGAAACTGACTTCGGAGCTTCCCACTTAGATACCGCTTCTATCTTAGAAGGATCAACAGCAACACCACCTCTTGAAATCACATGACCAAGAAAACTAACTTCTTCTAACCAAAATTCACACTTAGACAGTTTAGCAAATAACTTCTTTTCTCGTAAAACTTCCAAAACCACTCTCAAATGCTCAGCATGCTCTTCTTCAGATTTTGAATACACCAAAATGTCGTCAATAAACACCACAACAAACTGATCTAGGTACGGATGGAAAATCCTATTCATATACTCCATAAATACTCCAGGCGCATTAGTCACACCAAAAGGCATTACAGAATACTCATAATGTCCATACCTCGTTCTGAAAGCAGTCTTCTGAATATCTTCAGTCTTCACACGTATCTGATGATACCCAGATCTCAAATCTATCTTGCTGAACACACTAGCACCAACCAATTGATCCATCAAATCATCAATCCTCGGTAAAGGATACCGATTCTTGATCGTCACTTTATTCAGTTGTCTGTAATCCACACACAACCTCATAGTACCTTCCTTCTTCTTAACCAACAACACTGGTGCACCCCACGGTGACACACTCGGACGAATAAATTTCTTATCCAGCAAATCTTCCAACTGACTCTTCAATTCAGCTAGCTCAACAGCAGACATACGGTACGGAGCCATCGATATCGGTCTAGTACCAGGTACTAAATCAATTGAGAACTCAACTTCACGCTCTGGTGGCAATTCGTTCACCTCTTCCGGAAACACATCGGGAAAATCACACACCACAGCTATATCACCAATTACCAGTTTATCTTTAGCTTCCATAGTCGCTAACAGCATAAACAACTCTGCCCCATCTACCACTGCCTCATTCACCTGCCTTGCTGATAGAAACAAACTCTTTCCTTCCTCAATCTCAGGGAATATCACTGTCTTATCAAAACAGTTGATATAGACTCGGTTAAACACCAACCAGTTCATACCCAGAATAACATCAACCTGTACTAATGGAAGACACACAAGATCTATCCCAAAGTCTCTACCAAAAATACTCAAGGGACAACTTAGACAAACTGAAGTAGTAGTTACTGAACCCTTCGCAGGAGTATCAATCACCATACTTCCAAACATCTCAGATATCTCTAACTTAAGTTTCACAGCACAATCCAAGGATATAAAAGAATGAGTCGCACCTGTGTCAATAATAGCTACAAGAGGAAAGCCATTAATATAACACGTACCTCGGATCAAACGATCATCTGCAGAAGTCTCAGAACCCGATAAAGCAAAAACCTTGCCTCCTGACTGATTCTCTTTCTTTGGCTTTGGACACTGTGGACTGATATGACCCAACTCTCCACAGTTGAAACAAGTCACAGTCTTCAACCGGCACTCTGCAGCCAAATGACCACCTTTTCCACACTTGAAACACTTCATCTCAGCACTGGTACACTCATGAACACGATGTCCAGCCCGACCACATCGGTAACACTTAACAGGAGCACTAGAGTCTCCCCCACTAGGCCTTTTCATCCCACTCTGCCTCTGGAAACCTTTGCCAGCTGCATACGGTTTCCCACGATCAATCTGATTCTTACCTTTCCTATCAACTCTCTGCTGATAGTTCTCAGCTCTGGCCTTGGAATCCTGTTCAAAAATCCTGCAACAGTCAACCAAATCAGAAAACACCCTGATTCGCTGATATCCAATTGCCTGCTTGATCTCGGGACGCAACCCGTTCTCAAACTTCACACACTTCGAAAATTCCCCAGCAGCCTCAGCATAGGGAGTGTAATACTTCGACAGCTCTGTGAACTTGGCAGCATACTCCGTAACGGACCTGTTACCCTGCTTCAATTCCAAGAACTCAATTTCTTTCTTTCCTCTGACATCCTCGGGAAAGTACTTCCTCAGAAATCTCTCTCTGAACACAGCCCAAGAAATCTCAGCATCTCCAGCAGTTTCCAACTCAGTGCGGGTAGCAACCCACCAATCGTCAGCTTCTTCTGACAGCATATGCGTACCGAACCTGACCTTCTGGTTATCAGCACACTCAGTTACTCTGAAGATTCTCTCAATCTCCTTCAACCACTTCTGAGCACCATCTGGATCGTATGCTCCCTTGAACATTGGAGGATTGTTCTTTTGGAACTCACTCAACTGACGAGCAGCTCCCATTCCCACAACATTAGGATTTCCTCTAAGGACTCCAGCTAGCATACCCAGAGCCTCAGCAATCGCAGCATCATCTCTACCTCTTCCAGCCATCTCTATTCTGAAAACCCAAACAAGCTAAAACAATAAGTACTGATAGGGTTAAACAACACCTATCCCGTACAGGGGAAACAGAATAATTACGACTCGACACGACCAACTATGCTCTGATACCACTAATGTAACACCCTTCTAAATACCCCAAAATATTTAATTAAAAATAATAACACATTAATCAGAGTAATTATGCCCCGAAGGGTGTCACACAATTATTTCACAACATTCATCAAATTAACCCGTCATGCTCATTTATTTAATCCAAATAAGGTTCTTTGCATAATTCGCAGCGGATACTAAAAATCAACATTTAAATCGTGTACCACTTTACATGTAAAGTTGATCAACAACAAAATCAAACATATTCAAACATCCCATCCCGATGTTACATCTATCAGAGCATGACCCCTTAGGAGACTACTCTAGACTCCAAGCATTAACTTCTATTCACTCATAGCTGGTTACCTGAAAAATAGTGTAAGGGTGAGTTTCTCATTTAATATAACAAGAATTATACAACAACATGTAATGTTAAGTAAATAACGCATCAAATCACCCTAACCAGACTACCCACTCCATAACGGCAGTATCAACGCAAACCTCATACTCAACAATAACAAATAGCATATGTATATATCAAAACATGCTCAACACCAACAACACAACACAACGATTTACTCACTAATTCCTCACAATGGGAATTAGCTACAGCCCCACAGGCTATGCCATGCATTCATTATGCAATGAGACTCCATGAAATGCGGTACCGACTCTTCTTGAACATATAGTCCAAGCTCACCGATCCCTCTGGATACGGCTACTGAGCTCACTAGTCCCACTCATTGAGATCTAGTGACTCACTCACTAATTCCTCACCATGGGAATTAGCTACAGCCCCAAAGGCTAGACTATGCACGCTACTCATTTAGTATGCAAGCATCAACAACAATCCACAACTCACTAATTCCTCACAATGGGAATTAGCTACAGCCCCCAAAGGCTAGACTATGCATGCTAATCACCTAACAATGCAACAACAACAACAACTCAAGAATAAACATATGACAGTCTATTCACAGATGCATACATAACTGATACATTTACAGTATAATGCATACCAACCAACACACATTGTCAATACATTTATCACAAAAGCATATCACAACATGCTATAAATCAAATACAGTATTAGCACACTCTACTAATAACTATACTACTCAAAACAACGGGAATTGATCCCTATTTCATCATACCTCAGCTAAGTCTCACTACTCAGCCTAAACAGTCAAAAACTGCACGACAACAGCACAGGAAATCACAATCCTGCCCATACGCGTATCGCCTATGCCCATACGCGTATTGCCCAAATCCTGACCCAGCCATACGCGTATTGCCCAATTCCATACGCGTATGCTACGCGTATCACTTCCCCATACGCGTACCACCAGAGACCATTTTACGTTCAAAACTTCATCTTCCTCATCCATACGCGTATTGCCTAGCGCCATACGCGTACCAGCCATCCCATACGCGTATTGCCTAGTGCCATACGCGTATGACCAGAAACCAGCATTCTCAGATCTGCAATGGCTTTTCTGCTACGAGTTCTATTCGATCTACCCTTCCACAGTCCATATTTACACAGAAATCACTCATATCATCTGACCCGAATCATTCCCCATTCGATTTCACAACTCCTAACATTATCACATACAATTCTTACGAATTTCTTTCGATTATCACCCAATTTCGTTCATCAAGTAATTCCACAAATTCATCATAATCATCCAATTCAAAGGTAAATTAAAGGTCTATCACTACCCATGACATATTATCATATAATACCCGTCAATCAACGATAAACCCCCCTTACCTGAGTTAATCCGGCAGCCTCTGAGCTCCAAGCTTCTCCTTCCTTCAACCTTCGTTCTCTGGTTCTCTTTTTGCCCTTTTCCACGTTCTGTCTCTTTTTCCTTTTCACGTGAAAACAATAACCTTTTTACCAAATGGGACCTTTTTACTGATTTTCCACTTTTATTCCAATTATAAAATAATAATCCAATAATAATAATTCCAATAATTATTATTCCAAAATAATAATATTAATCCAAACTTCCAATTATTCAATTAAATTAATAAATAAAATATTAATTTAAATTAAATAATTAGATTATTTTAATTGGGGTGTTACACCTGGTTTACTGCTGGCTAGCCTTCTTCAGACTAGTGGTAGTTATGCTTGTCGAAACCAATACAATTATCATCTTCAGACCTATTCTCCGTGATATCTTCCACAATCTGGACCAATGGACCCGCATAGCTATGTGAAGGAGTATTGTTGATTTGAAGGCTTCGAGGCGCAAATGAGAACATCTTGGAATCAAGCAGGGTTTGTACTTTACTCTTGAGCACTTTGCAATCCTCAGTTGAATGCCTCGGTGCCCCAGCATGGAAGTCACACCGGGCGTTGGCGTAAAATCCTGGTGGGTATGGAGGAATGACTGGATTTAGCTCCTTTGGCACTATCAGTCCTCTCTCCATCAAATATGGAAGTACTTGACTGTATGGCATGGGAAGCGGATCGATGTGTCTCTCTGGCTTTCTTGGCCTTTGTCGAGCGTGATAACGCTACTGATGTTGAGCGTTCTACCGCTGGTATGATTGTTGACATGGAATATGCTGTTTATGTTGAGGAGGTCCTTGAGTTGTAGGATGATACTGATCCTGCCGAGAGAATGGTGTCTGATATGGAGCTTGCGGAGCTTCCCAGACTGCATTAATTTCAGCCTCTTCTTCCTTTTGGGAACTGGAAATAGATTCACTCTCAATGCTCTGGCTATTTGAGGCATATTGGATTCTTCCACTTTTAAGGCCATGCTCGATGCGTTCTCCAATTGACACCAAGTGAGCAAAGTCTGATGTTGCGCTACTAATCATCCTTTCGAAGTAAGGACTTTGCAAGGTATCCTTGAATAATTCCATCAATTATTTCTCTAAGAGTGGTGGTTCAACGCGAGATGCTAACTCTCTCTATCTTTGGGCATACCCTCTGAAGGATTCGTTGTTTTCCTGAGATAAGGCCCTCGACTGCATGCGATCGGGAGCCATGTCCAAATTGTATTTGTATTGCTTCAAAAAGGCGTTAGCTAGGTCCAACCATGACTGAATATGATTCCTTTCTAACTTCATGTACCAACTCAATGATGCCCTAGTCAAACTGTCCTGAAAACAGTGAATCATTAGCTTATCATCATGGGCATGCGAGGTCATTTTTCAGCAAAACATTACCAAATGGTGCTTTGGGCAGCTATCCCCTTTGTACCTCTCATATTCAGGCACTTTGAACTTCGTGGGTATGACTAGGCCAGGTACCAAACACATGTTTAAAGAATTCAGTTCAACATTATCTTTCCCTTCTATGAACTTGAGTCTTTTCTCTAGTACACGACATCTTTCAGCAATCTCATCATCTTGTGGTCGCTCATTATTAACCACTAGGCTTGTTCCATGGGAATTTGGCACGGAGAATGCAAAGCTATGATATTCCAAACCATCAAGATATGAGGAACACCCATCTCGAACAATATGACGCTCTTGTACAACAAAGTTATCAACTGGGGTTTGCACAGGCTGAGGCTGAGTGAGATCATTTATTGGAGCTAGAATAACATTCTCAACGAATGCAGTCTGCTGAATGTTGTCTTCCCTCTTTGCTAAAGCCATCATAGCCTCCACAAGTTGGTCTATCTGGTTTTTCTTCGAGTCTACATCTCCTCTCAGTGCAATATGACTTTGCTCCAATGGATCCATGATCTTTCAAGAGCTACTTCAAGTTTGATATGAGTGTCGGGAAATCAACTGCAGGTTATGGACGAAGGATGGATGAGTTTTTTTTTATATATATATTTTTTGTGAAAAATGATATGCAATGCATGATGAATGCAGATGCAATGATATGTGTATGAATGTAGTGACATGTTCAGGATCACCGGTTCAATGTATTCTTAGGTTAATCATAATAACGGGTAGATAAATTGTATCTCTGATTAAAGGAACCCCAGGGGTAGGCTCTAGAGTTGGTAGGTTCCTAGAGTCACAGATATTTCTTGAGAACATCACTGCCATGACGAAGACTCGTCAGACAATAATATTTTTAAGATGATATCGTCTAGGTGAGGTCTTCGTATTGTCCCAACAAGGAAGACTCCTTGGGGCGTTTACTACACAACTCTCAAGTCCAAGGTTCTAACAGGGTTCTCAGAGTCATAGATCGAGGTTGGAAATATTACTGTAAGGTAATAATACGTCCAAGGGATCTCATCTGATTGGGGATTTTGTATTAACCCAACAAATCTAAGACTTCGTAGGTTAATACTACATAACCTCCAGATAGAGTGGGTTAAAAGGTCCCTAGAGTCATTGATCCAACTTGAAAATACCATCATCGTGACGAAGACTCGTCAGACAATAATATCTCAAGAGAATCTACTTTATGCGGGGTCTTTGTATCGTCCCAACAAGGAAGGCTCCTGGTGGGCCTCCACTACACAACCACCATCTTAATACTATAGTTTTTCTCAGACTCGGGTAGAGAGCCTATCTCACAAAGTACCAATAACTAGAGAGTCCCCAATAGTAATAATGAAAACCAACATTAGATCACAAATTACAATTATACAACGAGAAAAGAAGATAGAAGAAAATAGATAAATAAAGCTAACATAAATTGCAAATTTAACTAAGTTAGGCTTGACTCTCTCTTGCTTGGAGCATGTGTCCCCAGCAGCGTCGCCATCTATCGCATCTCGAAAAATACGATTCCTCGCCATGGTCGCGGAAAAATTTAGTTCGAACAGAGTCGCCACCGAACATTATTTATTCCAATGAAGGAATAGGAAAATATCGATAAAACCTTTGAAAAATAGAATAATGGTCGTCGCAACCATATTCGGGTTCGGGAGTCGATTATTCAAGGGGAAGGTATTAGCACCCATCACGTCCGTTGTACTCAACGGGGACCTTTTAGTTTAATTTGAGATTTGAATGTTAACTTATGTTGTTTGTTTTCTTCGAGTGATAATAATATTGAAAAGAGATGGATGGAAACCTCAGAAGGGGGGAAAATGGAGGTTTTTTTATTAGTGTGCTCGCGAAGATCTCGCAATCTCATGCCTACATATCCTTATAGTGCAATAAGGAAATCAGAGCATTCGTAGTTCGGGGAACTACGGTTGATTGGTGTCTTTTAGTGAACAACTGTTTAGATCGCGTTCTAAAGGCTAAACGTTGGCTTGTCCACTATCAGCAGAGGCTTAAGCACTAGTTTGTTGTGCACATTAGAAATGATTAAATAATGTTCTTTCTGAAAAGAGTTTTGGTCACACGGGGGTGACAAGTTGAGTTAACATGTTGAATGTTTTGTTTCATTGGTTTTGATCGCACGTGGGCGAAGAAAGATAGATTTGATGTGTTGAGATATTTTTGAATGGATGATGAATACTCAGATAATCAAGTAAGACAACTTGTATCCTAATAGTCGAGAAAGGGAATAGAAGACTCTAGGCGACTTTATTTTTCATCTGAGTGATTATTGTCGCTACGTGCAAAATACAGAGTCGCCATCGGTTTTTAATTATTCCAAGGGAATGAGAAAATATCGAGAAAACCCCAAAATATGGTCGTCGTAACCACGTACAGATTCGGAAGTCGGTTATGCAAGGGGAAGGTATTAACACCCCTCACATCCAGGGTACTCCATGGGAACCATCTAGGATATTTGCGCTTACGTGTGGTATTGTTTATCGAATGTTTGCTTGCCAAAGGTTTGCGGAGATTGAGGTAGATTTTAAATTAGTATGCTCGCCAAGAAATGGATCCTCGTGCCTACGTATGCCCACTTGTTGAAGTGAGAAATCAGAGCCTTCGTAGTTCGTGGTTTTGAAATTTGTTTGTGTTTGTTTTGTTAATTTTATTACCTTGAAGAAGGGTTTTCGATGGTGTCGCCCTAAGGCTCAAACAAAAGGTTTGAATATGTTTAGTTATTTTTATGTTTTTGAGAAAAGTGTTATTGATTTCGGATTGCACTAAAGACTATGGATAAAGGTGAATACCTTAAACGATCAATCCAAACGTCTTGTGTTCGAAGCATTCAGAATGAGTGTAGGAAAGCTCTATCATCATCCCTTCTTTATCGCTTAAGGCTCGTGACGTACGATCCTAATCGCCATTTATTGTGTTTTTTTAGTTTGATTTGGAAAAAGCCGCTTGAAGTTGGATCAAGGGTTTGTTTATTGTTTGATTTGAAAAAGGACCGCTTGACGTTGGATCAAGGGTTTGATTATTGATTCTGAATGGTGCGAGTTCCTAATGCCTAAGGAGTATCTAATCCAGCAATAAAAGAAAGCAAGTAAATGCGTACATCGGAATGGGGAGAGGGGTACATGTAAAGTACAAGAGAGCACAAGAAATAAAAGATCTCATTGTCAGGTAGCCCAAGAGAAAGCCATGTGTGTGCAATTGTGTCCTAAACTAGAAAGCAAGTAAAAGATTACAATTAAAAGATTACAAATTCTTCTTGATTCTTGCACACTTCTTCCATGTTAGGTCACATTTGTCCAAGGTCTTTTGCAAAGGGTCCTAATGAGTCTCTAAGTCCATTGTCCAAAGTTCTCTCCATGCTTGGGAAATTATTATCTTTTTCATTTTTTAAAGTCTTAAACATTTTTAGATTCATTTTAGAATGGGATGAATGATGCACAATATGAAGCAAAATGAAGCAATGTAAAGTAAATGACAAAAATTAAATATCAGAGGCGGAAATTAAAAGTTAGAAGTTAGAATGCAAAAATTAAAAGGTTAGAAGTTAGAATGAGGAAATTAAAGAATTAGAAGTTAATTGTTAGATGTTTAGGAGAATATTCAAGAACAATTATCAAAACTAAATTCTAAGACAATTATCAAATCAATTCCAGAACAATTAATAATCAATTAATATATAAAAAAATATCCTAATTAATAAAATCACTATTCTAAAAATCAAACAGTCCACAACACTAAAATTCTATTCAAAATTCTAATAACAAAATTAAAATTCTAATTGACAACATTAAAATCTAATTAGCAAAGTATTAGCAAGATTAACATGGGCCTAAACCACACCAAGCCCAAGAAGGAGGGGTTACACTGGCCATGGGAGGTGTGTTGAAAAGAAAACCGGTTAGCATTGGGCCTAAAATTGAGGCCCACGGTAGAAACACCAAAAGCCGACAGGCCACCACCTTCACCCTAACTCACGCTCACTAGTACACGCGGAAGAACAAACCAGACCGTGAATCTAACTGGGTTGGATTTCGTCACCGACGGCGGTTCAAAAATGGTGAAGCATCTCATGCCACTATTCCTCTCCTACTCTCCCTAACCGAAGCGGAAAAACACTCATTCACCTAAGCAGAACGAAATCGCTAATATGCGAATCTTCGACGGAATGAAACGAGTAACGAATGAAATTGGAATCGGAGTCGACCACTATTCACGACAACAAAAGGATCGACTAACACGAAGAGATGAGAGAGCCTGCCGGCGACGACGGAGGCGGATCCAAAGCGAATGTCGAATTCGAAACTCAGTTAAATGACGCGCTATCCGATTCTTCAACCTTTCGTCCTTTGTTCTGTTGTGAATTGCCTATGTCATGCCGATTTCCTTGCTATGACGAATCGTGATTCAATTATGGATGATTTTTGGTTCAATTCATCTCGTGATTCGTCTTTGTTATGAGATTTTGTTATGGCGCGAAGAGTTTAAGTTCAATGTGACTTGCAGGAATTGGAAGATGAAGATTTAAGGCATTGATGCCTTTCGCTAACCGAATCGAAGGGAGAAAGAAGGAATGCAATTTTTTCGAAGGAAGATTCACGAAGAAGTTGCAGAAGAGTGAAAGAGAAAAGAAGAGTTTATGGAAAAGATCGTCGGGGGCCAAAATTCGGTGATGATCAAGGTATTTATAGCGTTTGAAGCTTGCGTTTCTGGAATTTCTCTGTTGTCGTTTTAGAGGATGCGCGTCGTTTTGGATTGATGTGTTGCCATTTTGGATTGATGCGTTGGCGTTTCCTGTTTGGCTTAAGCTGGCTGCGCGTTTGCACTTCGCTCGTCGTTTGGGATGGTGTAGCTATTGTAGTTTGGAAACTGTAGCATTTCGGTCTTCCCGTTGTGGCTAACGCACTTGCGTTTTTGATGTAGTTTCCATGTGGCTTGCACTTCGAGCCGCTACGGTTTATAGCTGTTGTGGTTTATAAATGTCTTGTCTTCGTGAGGTTGTTTGAAGTTGGCTTGCACGCTTTCTGCTTCTCACGCAGCCGTTTGGATGCCGCTGCGCGTTGTTGTTGTTGTTGGCTGCAGTGCAGCTCCGACTTCCAGCTTGCATTTCCTTTGGTGCACACTGTTCATGCTTTGTGTTGTAGCTTTTCAGCTGGCGTTCTTGGCTTATGCTTGTAACTCGTGTTTGGAACGTTACTTCTATTCACCGTCGATGTGTTCATGGCTGCGTTTGTAGCAGCTTTTTGCAGTTTGTATGTTGGCTTTTGAAGCTTGTTGGAAAATTGTAGCCACTCCTCATTATTTTTTATTAATTATTGGATAAAGATGACTTAATGAGAATTGGTTATGGATTTAAAATGGATTAAATTGGTTTGGATAATTGTGGTTTTTTTTAAAATGGTTTTTGAATTAAAATAGATTCTTAATCAAACATGGATGGATTGGATTATAATGGGTTAAATGGAATGAATAAAATGGATAATGGAAATGAATAAATGGTTTAATGGATTCAAAGAAGAGAAATGGGCTTAAGGACCTTTACAAACCTATGGACCAAAAAATTTCTAATCAATAAAATGGCATCTTAAAATGAAGTTGAAATCAAAAGTCCATGATTTCCAAAGTCAATTTTCTAAAAATGATGAAATGTATTTTAAAATCAATTCTAAACTTCGAAAGTCAATTTGAAAAGAATTATGACACGACGATAAAATGACAAATGCAAATTGGATTGAACCGTGTTTGAAATGAATGAATATATGCAATGAGAGACATGTAACCAAGCATTGAATGACTGATTTTAAAATGGCTCTGAGTTCAAGATTAAGATGAGGCATAAAACCACATGGACGTCTGATCACAAAATACATGGCAAACCCTGATGATCAAGGTATGATCAAAATGCCTCTAAATCAAACAATTCACCAGGCACATGAAAATGCTCACCAATGGCATACACCAAGGGATTAAGGATTGATTGATTGATCCACCTTGAACTACCGATGAGTCTTGGTATGCACTGGGTACCAGAACAAGCCATGAATTCCAGTCACGTATCTCCTTGTACTGACCATGCTTACGCAAATGGAATGAATGCTCATGATGATATGCAAAGGTTTGGGGTTAGTGACTTATATGAGCATGTGAAGGGTAGGGTGAATTTTGGGGTATGACAGCTGCCCCTATTTAATCTGCTCGGACCTGAATGTATGGATAGCAATGACTTCCAGATAATCAAGGTAGGAGAGGATTAAATACTAGAGTAACAGGAAATTTGCCCGCCATGAACAAATGGAAAGCAATGTGAAGATAGGTCACAAGGAGGTCTTCTTCACTGGGATATATGGGACAACAAACATATCTTTGCGCAGGGCAGCTGTTGGGAATAGGAATGTTATTTGGTAAATGGATATGTGAGGGGTTAGATATGCATGGCGTATGTAGTATGCTAATGTAGCATGAATGATTATTTTTTCATTTTATCTCTGCTAACAAGTTTTTTGAAGGCACCGAGAAAGAATTGTCCGCTGAGACGACCGTAGGCGAATTAGGAGTTAAATTGTTGGTCGACAACTCTGAGGTTGGGTACAGAAGCAAAAGCAACACTGATTACTGGGGATCGAAACATTCTGACCTTAATACTACGACTGGGGTAAAACTGGACATTCTCAACTCTGAAGTGTAAAAAGGTAATCGTCAACCCTAAGGTTGAAAAAAAAAGTAGGTCCTAAGCTCTGAGGCTTGAAAGAGATACACCGACTCCGAAGTTGAAAAAATGTAACTGCCCAACTCTGAGGCCGGAAGCGAAAAATGGTAAACGTCAACTTCGAGGTTGGAAACAAGCAAATGCTCAACTCTGAGATTGGGAGAATAAACGGTAAACAACAACTCTGAGGTTGGAAAAGGAATAACAACTTTGAGGTCGGGATAAGGAAAGGCAACATACAACCCTGAGATTGGGGTAATACGATAAGCAACGACAACTTTGAGGTTGAAAAGGGAGACAACACTGAGGTTGGAAAGGGGGCTACAACACTGCAGTTGGAAAAAGGGAGACAACATAGCGGTTGGAAAATGGGCGACAACATAGCGGTTGGAAAAAGGGCGGCAACACTGCAATTGGAAAATGGGCGACAACACTGCGGTTGGAAAAAGGGGACGACAACACTGTGGTTGGCAACACTGCGGTTGGAAAAAGGGATGACAACACTGTGGTTGGAAAAGGGGAGAAAACACTGGTTGGAAAAAGGGACGACAACACTGTGGTTGGAAAAGGGGACGACAACACTGTGGTTGGCAACACTGCGGTTGGAAAAAAGGGCAACAACACTGTGGTTGGAAAAGGGGCGACAACACTGCGGCTGCAAATAAGAAAGGTTACCATCAACTCCGGGGTTGGGATAAGGAGGGGTGAACATAAAACTCTGAGGTTGGTTAATGATAAAAGTAACAACAACTCTGAGGCTGGGAAATGAGTAACATACAACTCTGGGGTCGAATATGAAAGGAGTAGACAACAACTCTGAGGTCGGGAATAAGAGAAATAAATAATAACTCTGAGGCTGGAAAGATGGAAGAAGCAACAACTCTGAGGTTGGAGTGGGAACTTACATCAACTCTGAGATTGGGTATAGGATAGTCTCTTAACTTTGGGGTTAGAGGTAATGGCATCTAAAACTGAGTAAAGGGTGATTATCTACAACTCTGCGGTTGGGGAAAAGTTATCAACACCGACGGGTATCAAAAAAAGTGATAGACACTGACGAGCGAAGGGAGATCAATATTGACGGGTTTTGAAAAAAGGTGATAGACACTGACGATTATGGGGGGAGATCAATACTAACAGGTATTGAAAAAGTGATAGACATTGACGATTGCTGCTTGATTGGTCTTTCAAATTTTGGAGGTAGGGGTTTTGCCAATGAGAATTGGACTTTGCGAGATGTTTGCCAAACAAGGTCTGGGCTTTGGTAGGCTATGTCAATTGGGCACTTTGCTGCAGATACGAAAACCTCAGGGGGTCCCACAGGCACAACGGCGGGGATGAAGTTTTTGAAATATGGTTACCCTTCCCGGGACTCACCAAACCCACATTGGGTATTTTCAAACAAATCAAAAGGCAAAGTCTTGACAGAGACAACCCTTCTCGTGCGAAAGGTGGCAAGGGGGAGATGTGATTTCGTGCACCAAACAACGAAATAAACTCACGAAAGGAGAGTTATCTCAATGAAATCATCTCTATGAAGGAGGCAACAAGCTTACGGCAGGTAAGCGAAAAAGGAATGACTTCGAACAATCCCGTCGGGGTTACCGACTAGGAGCTTTACAAGAGTCAAAAAGGTCATTTATTTGCTATTGTGTAATGCCAACGGGGTGGATTATGGAAAGATGCCAACGAAAATGGGCAGTTGAATAGTGCAAGAGAGCTTTGGGCTTGATTCTTCCTTGTTAGAGAGATTTGTGATATGCTGGATGATATGTATGAATGAAATGATATGAACTATGCATGACGGATTGATGCAATGATATGAGGGTCTATGAATGCCCCAATCTTGGATACGATGCAATGAATGTTGAGGAAGTTTTTTGCTTGGATTGGAAGGCTTTTAATTTATGAAGGGTGGGTTTTGTCTCGCATGACTTCCTGACATCCGACTTCTTGAGGTTGTTGGAGGATGGATCTAACGTAGACCTTCGGATGCCCCAGGCTGGATCCGGAAATGCCTTCCCAGGTAGGGAGAGAACCTTCTTCTCTTTGGATCGTCTTGCCCCAAGTTGTTGGGTATCTGCAAGGATTGCCCTAATCGCAGGTTAAGAAGCAACTTCATCGTGGATTGTCACCATCGGATCTGCCCTAGTGTCTCGGAACTATATTCCTCTTATTAACCATTTCAGGGAGATTTACTTCTTGTGCTCTTGGGGTGGCCTACCCCAGTATGAGCCTTGAAGTAACTTTGCCTCTGGTTGGCTGATTTTTGAGGGAATGCCCCTGATTCACTGATCTTCAGAGAGATTAATTGAATCATGCCTTGACTACTTTAGATTGATTGAATCTTGTAGAGATTTCTCGATGCGACTGTCTCGGATCGGCGAGATCTTGAAACGGTTTGTCTTTCTGCTCGACAGAGTCTTCAGACATTCTGACTGATGTGATCAAGAGAAGTTGCTTGCCCCTACTCAACGGAGGTCTCATGCGTTCTACACTTTTGAGATCATCAAGTTCGTCAATTCACACTCATTATGGTGGATTCCTTGATGTCAGATGCTTACTCACGAGTAAGACAAGTTCATTTTTGGAATGATAATGCAATGTCATTTTTATGCAGTTTTGAAATCCAAGCATGTTCACTGAAATTAGGACATATAATGAATGCATTATTGATAACGAATGTCACATATATCAATATCAACACATATGAGTAAATTGATGAGGAGTCAGTTTTAACACGATCGTTCTGACTATAGTACGCCTTCGAAATAAACCTTTGCTTCAATTAGGTCTTTTGAAGGTTGTAACATGGTTTGGTTCACGGTTTTTAGAAAGAAAGGATATAAGGCTCGAACCTATCCTAACCCACCCGCTCTTCGTGATGTTCTCCAGTCCTACATTCAGCTAGTTTGACACAAGCGCTCTTCTTCCGAAAGGGATCTGAAGTGAAAAGGTTAATGGACCCACGAGGTTTTCGGTGTGGCAGTCATGCACCTTCCATTGTTTGATTTGTAGCCACACAGATTTGTTCTTGCTGAGGGTTTTCTTTTGATTCCTCTTTTGCAGATTTGTTTTTCATTTCCCTACTTTTGCTGGATTGGTTCAGATTTATAATCCACAGGAATGCCCTAATTTTTGCCTAAGCCACTCGTTTTCGAGCTTTCAACTTAGCGGACTTTCTTTCTTTTTTTTGTTTTTGTTTTCTTTCTTTGTTTCTTTTTGCTGAAACAAATCGTGTGACGTCTGTCCATTGATTTGAATAGGTTGTGACCGCCTCGTGCCTCTGTGGGTGAGGGACAACCTTTTGGAAATTGGTGATTTCCGACCTCTTGTGAGGGATAAGATATGGTTGGTCCTCAGATGGGACACTCCTCTTTTGAAATTTGAATGTTTGGTCAAACTGACTGACGACTACCCTGCCCCGATTTGAGATTAAGGGTTTTATATTTAAGAAAGAAACTCCTACTCCTTGGCTCGAAAGGGTTAACTAGGGATTATCTTCCTTATATCTCCGGTTGTTTGGGATTTGAAACAATGCCTTACATCATCAGCAAGGTTTTATTCAAAAGCGTACGAGTAGTGAATTCATGTTTTTAATTTCATCCTCCTCCTCTTAAAAACCAACATTTGAATATTGACAAGATAAAGTATGTGCGGACACGAATGGGTTTATTCAAAACATGCATATTCATTTCAATGTCATTATTATTCAAAAACAAACGAGTTTATTACAAATGAATGTTACAAATGACAATCAAGAAAACCACACATGAATGATTGAACCAAAGATTGCTGGACTGATCCGCTTTATTCTCCCATTGCTTGGGGTCTTGGTTTTGGAAAAAGCTGACGAGACAGTTCCACAGATACCGATCCTTCAAATCTACTGCTGCTCTGACTACGGCGTTGCAGATGTACTTGCCTGCATGGGGTTGTTTGGAACAACTGGCTTGAACGATATTGCTTTTGAGTCAATCAAGCCTTGTACCTTGTGCTTGAAGATATTGCAATTCTCGATCGAGTGCCCCCGCATCCCAGAGTGATACTCACAACTAACGTTCATGTCATACCCGGGAGGAAGAGGTACAGGAGGAGCCTTAGCTTCTCTCAGCTGGACCTGCGAAACATTGAGCAAGTGAGCTAGCAGGGGTCCATACGGGATGGGAATTAGATCAAACCTTTTGGGAGGCCTCCTTGGTCCTTGTCTACCCTTTTGATAGTAGTTTTGTTGTTGCGGAGCAACAGGTTGCTGAGGAGCATAAGGCTGCTGATATTACATCGCTGGAGGACCAGTTTGAATGACATACACTGGCTGCGTATATGGGTTAGGTGTTACTGCTGCCACTGGATAGTATGACATTTGGTAACCTCCATCTCCCCCTTGAGCGATTGCATTGGTCTCTCCTTCCTTATTCTTTGAGAATCCGAAATGAGGCTTCTTTGCTCCACTAGCCACGGTTGATGTATCTTGTATCTTACCGATCTTCAAGCCGTTCTCGATTCGCTCGCCGACAATGACCAAGTCTGAGAATCCCGAGGTGGTACTCCTAATCATTTTTTCAAAATACGGCCCTTGAAGGGTGTCCACGAACATGTTTATCAGCTCTCTTTCAAGAAGATGGGGTTGAACCCTGGCAGCCAGGTCTCTCCATCGTTGACCGTACTCTTTGAACGATTCATCCGGCTTTTGAGAAAGGCTTTGGAGCTGAGTCCGATTGGGCGCCATGTCTGAATTGTACTGATAATGCTTCAAGAAGGCTTCAACAAGTTCCCTCCAGGTTCGTATATGCGTGCGCTCGAGCTGCATATACCATTCCAGAGAAGCTCCACTAAGACTGTCCTGGAAAAAGTGAATTAAGAGTTTATCGTCACTAGAATGGGCAACCATCTTTCTGCAGAAAGCTCGGATATGGGTCTTTGGACAAGTGACCCCTTGATATTTTTCAAAGCTCGGGACTTTGAACTTGGGAGGAATTTTCACGTCTGGCACTAGGCACATGTCAGCAGCATCTAACCCAAAGGTATCAGGACCTTGCATCGTTTTGAATCTCTCCTCCATCATTTGAAATCTCCTTTCGATGTCAGCAGGAGAAGGACCAAAAGCTTCATAGACTGAGTCAACCTTTGTAGTGAAGAAAGCATCCTGCTGTTCGTCAATCTCAGGTTGGAATCTCCCATTGGCGGGGATATTGAACGTCTGATTAGTATTTTGATACACCGGATCTCTTTCGGGAGGTGGCTGAGCTACAACAAGCGTACCAGCTCCTCCTGGTGGATTCAACGGTATAGTCACAACAGCAGGGTTGGCAGCAGAGGCTCTCAGATTAGCCTGACGCATCTCCTCTTGTCCCTTAGCCAGAGCTTGTAGGGCTTCAACGAGCTGACCTATCTGAGCCTTCATAGTGGTCATATCCTCCCTCATAGCAGCTTGATTCTGCTCCAAATGATCCATGAGAAATCTTTGATTGTTGCGCGTGTAGTATGAATGTCGGGAAGTCAGCTTGACTGTGGATGATTCTGGATAGAAGGGCCAAATGGTAAGTTTTCTAGCTTTTGTTTGATGATATGCAGAATGATGCATGAATATTGTATTTGGATATTTTTTATGATGCTTGAATGCATGAATGAGTGATACACAAGCATGGTTCTCACGAGTCGAACACAAAAGTTAATATGGTATCACGGGTTTGAGATACAGATAGAGGATAGCTCTGATTTCTTACTCACAATAGGGATCTCATCGGTCGTAGTCTAAGGTTAGATAGGGACCCCGAAGTCATCGATTCATTTGGCTGTTTGCCGCTTACGGCAAAAGCTTACCGGTCGTCAACTCCCTCAAATGAGCCTCTTCTGGGTGAGATCTTCGTACTGACCCACACGAGAAAAGCTTCTTGGGGGCCCGCACTACGCGACCACCGGCATCGGGTTCTAGATAAGGGTCTCAAAGTCACGAACCTCCTTGACTGTTTGCCGCTTACGGGAAAAGCTTGTCGGTCGTCAACTCCATCAAGAAGATCTACCTTGAGTGAGATCTTCGTACCGACCCACACGAGAAAAGCTTCTCGGGGACCCGTACTATGCGACCATCAACCTTAATGGGCAATAGGTTTAATGTTCTACAAAGGTCCTTAGAGTCATGGATCCTAATGAAGACATTGATCGCTTACGCCAAAAGCTTGACGGTCGTCAACGTCTCCAAAAGAATCTACTATAAGCGAGGTTCTCGTATCGACCCTTACGAGAAAAGCTTCTCGGTGGCCCATACTACTCAACCTCTCCTATCTCAAGTTTGCACTCTAGACTCGGGTAGAGAGTCTTTCCCACAAGGTTACTTGTAATCGGAGTACCATCCACTTGGTATCATAGAATCATGGAATCCACAAGTTAGATCATAAAATTTAAAGCAAAAGGAAATAAATAAGGCAAGCAATCAAAAGGATAGACATACACACATACGAGGAATCAACCTAAATTAGGCTTGACTTGCTTAGGGAGAATTTCCCCAGCAGAGTCGCCAGTTGTCGCTACGCAAAAAATACAGAGTCGCCATCGGTTTTTATTTATTCCAAGATAATGGGAAAATATAGAGAAAACCCCAAAATATGGTCGTCGTAACCACGAACAGGTTCGGAAGTTGGTTATGCAAGGGGAAGGTATTAGCACCCCTCACATCCATGGTACTCCATGGGAACCATCTAGGATGTTTGCGCTTACGTGTGGTATTGTTTATCGAATGTTTGCTTGCCAAAGGTTTGCGGAGATGGAGGTAGATTTTAAATTAGTGTGCTCGCCAAGGAATGGATCCTCGTGCCTACGTATGCCCACTTGTTGAAGTGAGAAATCAGAGCCTTCGTAGTTTGTGGTTTTGAAATTTGTTTGTGTTTGTTTTCTTGATTTTATTACCTTGAAGAAGGGTTTTCGATGGTGTCTCCCTAAGGCTCAAACAAAAGGTTTGAATGTGTTGAGTTATTTTTATGTCTTTGAGAAAAGTGTTATTGATTTCGGATTGCACTAAAGACTATGGATAAAGGTGAATAGCTCAAACGATCAAGCCAAACGTCTTGTGTTCAAAGCATTCAGAATGAGTGTAGGAAAGCTCCAGTCTCATCCATTCTTTATCGCTTAAGGCTCGTGACGTACGATCCTAATCGCCATTTATTGTGTTTTTTTAGTTTGATTAGGAAAAAGCAGCTTGACGTTGGATCAAGGGTTTGTTTATTGTTTGATTTGAAAAAGGACTTCTTGACGTTGGATCAAGGGTTTGATTATTGATTCTGAATGGTGCGCGTTCCTAATGCCTAAGGAGTATCTAATCCAGCAATAAAAGAAAGCAAGTAAATGCGTACATCGGAATGGGGAGGGGGTACATGTAAAGTACAAGGGAGCGCAAGAAATAAAAGATCTCATTGTCAGGTAGCCCAAGAGAAAGCCATGTGTGTGCAATTGTGTCCTAAACTAGAAAGCAAGTAAAAGATTACAAATTCTTCTTGATTCTTGCACACTTCTTCCATGTTAGGTCACATTTGTCCAAGGTATTTTGCAAAGGGTCCTAATGAGTCTCTAAGTCCATTGTCCAAAGTTCTCTCCATGCTTGGGAAATTATTATCTTTTTCACTTTTTAAAGTCTTAACCATTTTTAGATTCAATTTAGAATGGGATGAATGATGCACAATATGAAGCAAAATGAAGCAATATATAGTAAATGACAAAAATTAAATGTCAGAGGCGGAAATTAAAAGTTAGAAGTTAGAATGCAAAAATTAAAAGGTTAGAAGTTAGAATGAGGAAATTAAAGAATTAGAAGTTAATTGTTAGATGTTTAGGAGAATATTCAAGAACAATTATCCAAATTAAATTCTAAGACAATTATCAAATCAATTCCAGAACAATTAACAATCAATTAATATCTAAAATAATATCTTAATTAATAAAGTCACTATTCTAAAACTCAAACAGTCCACAACACTAAAATTCAAATCAAAATTCTAATAACAAAATTAAAATTCCAATTCACAACATTAAAATCTAATTAGCAAAGTATTAGCAAGATTAGCATGGGCCTAAACCACCCCAATCCCAAGCAGGAGGGGTTAAACTGGCCATGAGAGGTGTGTTGAAAAGAAAACCGGTTAGCATTGGGCCTAAAATTTAGGCCCACGGTAGAAACACCAAAAGCCGAAAGGCCACCACCTTCACCCTAACTCACGCTCACTAGTACACGGCGGAAGAACAAACCAGACCGTGAATCTAACCGCGCCGGCTTTCATCGCCGACGGCGGTTCAAAAATGTTGAAGCATCTCACGCCACTATTCCGCTCCTACTCTCCCTAACCGAAACGGAAAAACACTCATCCACCTAAGCAGAACGAAATCGCTAATATGCGAATCTTCGACGAAATGAAACGAGTAACGAATGAAATTGGAATCGGAGTCGACCACTATTCACGACAACAAAAGGATCGACTAACACGAAGAGATGAGAGAGCCTACCGGCGACGACGGAGGCGGATCCAAAGCGAAGGTCGAATTCAAAACTCAGGTAAATGATGCGTTATCCGATTCTTCATCCTTTCGTCCTTTGTTCTGTTGTGAATTGCCTATGTCACGCCGATTTCCTTGCTATGACGAATCGTGATTCAATTATGGATGATTTTTGGTTCAATTCGTCTCGTGATTCGTCTTTGTTATGAGATTTTGTTATGGCGCGGAGAGTTGAAGTTCAATGTGACTTGCAGGAATTTAAAGATGAAGATTGAAGGCGTTGATGCCTTTCGCTAACCGAATCGAAGGGAGAAAGAAGGAATGAAATTTTTTCGAAGGAAGATTCACGAAGAAGTTGCAGAAGAGTGAAAGAGAAAAGAAGAGTTTATGGAAAAGATCGTTGGGGGCCAAAATTCGGTGATGATCAAGGTATTTATAGCGTTTGAAGCTTGCGTTTTTGGAATTTCTATGCCGTCGTTTTAGAGGATCCGTGTCGTTTTGGATTGATGCGTTGCCATTTGGGATTGATGCGTTGGTGTTTCCTGTTTGGTTTAAGCTGGCTACGTGTTTGCGCTTCGCTCGTCGTTTGGGATGGTGTAGCTATTGTAGTTTGGAAACGGTAGCGTTTCGGTCTTCCCGTTGTGGCTAACGCACTTGCGTTTTTGATGTAGTTTCCATGTGGCTTGCACTTCGAGCCGCTACGGTTTGTAGCTGCTGTGGTTTGTAAATGGCTTATCTTCGTGATGCTATTTGAAGTTGGCTTGCACGCTTTTTGCTTCTCACACAGCCGTTTGGATGTCGCTGCGCGTTGTTGTTGTTGTTGGCTGCAGTGCAGCTCCGACTTCCAGCTTGCATTTTCTTTGGTGCACACTGTTCACGCTTCGTGTTGTAGCTTTTCAGCTGGCGTTCTTGGCTTATGCTTGTAACTTGTGTTTGGAACGTTACTTCTATTCACAATCGATGTGTTCATGGCTGCGTTTGTAGCAGCTTTTTGCAGTTTGTATGTTGGCTTTTGAAGCTTGTTGGAAAATTGTAGCCACTCCTCATTATTTTTTATTAATTAGTGGATAAAGATGACTTAATGAGAATTGGTTATGGATTTAAAATGGATTAAATTGGTTTGGATAATTGTGTTTTTTTAAATGGTTTTTGAATTAAAATAGATTCTTAATCAAACATGGATGGATTGGATTATAATGGGTTAAATGGAATGAATAAAATGGATAATGGAAATGAATAAATGGTTTAATGGATTCAAAGAAGAGAAATTCGCTTAAGGACCTTTACAAGCCTATGGACCAAAAAATTTCTAATCAATAAAATGGCATCTTAGAATCAAATTGAAATCAAAAGTCCATGATTTCCAAAGTCAATTTTCTAAAAATGATGAAATGTATTTGAAAATCAATTCTAAACTTCGAAAGTCAATTTGAAAAGAATTATGACACAATGATAAAATGAGAAATGCAAATTGGATTGAACCGTGTTTGAAATGAATGAATATATGCAATGAGAGACATGTAACCAAGCATTGAATGACTGATTTTAAAATGGATCTAAGTTCAAGATTAAGATGAGGCAGAAAACCACATGGACGCCTGATCACAAAATACATGGAAAACCCTGATGATCAAGGCATGATCAAAATGCCTCTAAATCAAACAATTCACCAGGCACATGAAAATGCTCACCAATGGCATACACCAAGGGATTAAGGCTTGATTGATCGATCCAGCTTGAACTACCGATGAGTCTTGGTATCCACTGGGTACCAGAACAAGCCATGAATTCCAGTCACGTATCTCCTTGTACTGAACCATGCTTACATAAATGGAATGAATGCTCATGATGATATGCAAATGTTTGGGGTTAGTGACTTATATGAGCATGTGAAGGGTAAGGTGAATTTTTGGGTATGACAATTATGAAAATAGGTTTATGCATGGTTGATGTATTTTAGATATACGACAAGTACTCGAATGGCTGAGTAAGAGAACTCATATCCAAGCATTTGAGGAAAGGAATCGAAGGCTAAAGACTATCTCCCTTTTCCTTTTATTTTGAAAATAATTTGATTTATTTGAGTTACAAGTTTATAAAGGAATGACAATTGTCTAACTAACCGAGTAAGAAAACTCGTATTCAAACAATCGAGGAGAGGAGTTGAAGACTCAAAACCATCTCCTTTTTCATTTCTTATGACAAAAATGATTTGTTTTAATTATGTTTAGGCAGATAGAAATGATAATTATTTGACTAACCGAGTAAGAGAACTCATATTCAAATAATCGAGGAGAGGAGTTGAAGGCTCAAAACCATCTCCCTTTTCATTTCTAAATGAAATGGTATTTAATCATGATTAGGTATTTTAATTTGATTTTGAATAAAAATACTCGATGTTGGATCGAGGTTTGAATTTGTGTTTGCGAATAAATTGAATTATATTTAGTGTATCAATCGTCAACTCGATTAATTAGTAACCGAATAGGTCTCATTGTAAGAAATCCCAAGAGTAAGCTATGTGAGGTTGATGGCGATGCTAGAAGCGGTCGACTTACAAAGGTATTGAATTGTGGGATCGATATTGAATCGGGAATTATGTGATTTTAATGGTTTAACATGGTTTTGAATTGATGATGAAATTGAATGGAATCGAGTTTGTACCATGAAATGGAAGATGATGGGGGGAAAGAATCGATCAATATTTAATTAACAAAATTAATTGATTAAAATTCGATTGAATCGATTAATTAAACTAATTAAAATTAATTAGAAAAATTATTGAATTGAATCAAATAACTAAGTTAATTAAAAATTAATTAATCCAAAATAACTTAACTAGTCAAAAATTAATGAATTAATTATAATTATAATTAAAGGATATAAGTGACAATCGCCGATTTATTTAACGGAATCGGTGTGCTCAAAACCGGTTTGTACGAAATGACAACATAATTAATGTCATTCGTAAGGTCATAATGCGCTGAAATATCATATTGATGTATTGTAATCTTTGGTGGCATAACAACATATAAAAGTCGAATCCATCAATTTAATCGAATTTAACGCAATGCAACACCATGAACACCAAATTGGAACAATAACAATTTGGAATTATCTACATAATTTACAAATTTAATACACCAAATAAGAGAGACAAGTCCACCAATAAAAAATAAAAAAAAGCTCCACCAATAAATTACCCTTAACTCCAATTTCAATTAATCAAATAGGGAATAAACAATCAATGTTCAACTTTTCAAACATTATTCAACCTTGCTCTTTTAACACAATAAGTAAAAAAAACGAGTGAAGTAATATTGAGAGTTTTCTAGTGACCCTGGAGTGAAGACCAACAATGAAATGAATCTCTCCCTCTTGCAATTCTAAGAATTTTACAGAATAAAATATACTCTTTTTTCCTCACATTTCAAACATAACAAGGAAAGAAAATAAATCCGAATTTTCTCAGCTAGGAAAATAGATCAGCGTACATTCTCATCTTTCTCAGTGTTACAACAACCATGAAATAAACAAACATTTAAACTTATATACACATAAACAAACAGGGGTAATAGAGAGAAGCAAAAAACTATCGTATGACGTGGGATCCATGGTGTGGTTGTTAGTGCACGATCATAGAAACTCATATGGGGCGGTGTTTGGTTCAGTAGCTATTCTAGGCTATGATATGAAACCAATATGTCGACAATAATTACTTAAAGGGATGGAGAATTAAGTGTAAAACAATTGTAACAGAACTATCATGTTTACCTAACATCATTGCAACAAACTTCATCAATAATAATAATATGAAACTTGCTTAAATGAGCATCTCAACCTTCATAAACATAATCCAGACTATGAATCACAAATTGATCTTAAAATTAAATCACAAGTGTAATTCCAAAAGCATATAAAATAATGAAACAAGCTAAGAATAGAGAAAAGAAATGAAACGAAATCCCGCAGCGTGACCGAAGACGAACATGTGTATTGATGAAGCAGTAGGCTTGTGACGCGAAGTTCTATTATGTTTTCGGCATGATGGATGAAGATCCCACAAAGTGGAGTAAGGTGTTTGGGCTGGTGGTAGAGGCTAGTCACGCGGTGGTGTGGACAACGTTAGAATGGTTGTAGGGTTGCGGTGGTTAGGCGGTATCGGTGGTGTTGAAGTGGTGGAGCGACGCGATGGACGATAATCAGAAACGGAGACGGAACAAAGGAGTGTTTGGTGGTTGTTGTTTTTGATGTAGGTGTTTTGATTTTCGTGTGGCTAGAAAGTTGAAGGTGGTGACATGCAAACGGTTTACAGCGAAGAGAGTTCGGAGGTGTTGATTTGGTGGGTATGGTTGTGACGGAAGAAGAAAAGGTTTATGGGTGAGGAGATTTCGTCGGCGTGTGTTTCCGCATAGAGGAAATAATGTGAACGCGGTTTGGATGGTGATAAAAGTGGGAGGATAATATTTAGGGATGTACGTGAGAGACCCCTCCGGAGAAGAAGACGATCATTTTCCTTTTATTTTTTCTTTTTCGTTTTCCAGAGAGAGAGAGAGTCAAGAAGAACGTCCTTTTTTTTAGAATCGGACATGTGGCCATCTGGTATTGGACACGAGAAGATATTATTTCCTCTCCTTATCCCTCCATTCCTCGCCAGCTAATGAGAGAGAGACTATTCTTTTTTTGTTCGTTGGGAGTGTTCCTCATTGATGGAACGTGGCACATGTAGATTGATAAAAACAATGTTTTTTTAACTTTTCTGAATTTCTTTAATAATACTAAATTAATTAACTTATAATTTTGATTGGATAACAAAATACACAAGGATTGCTTAACATGGACCTTTCATTATTTTGAATTGATGATCGGGATCGAATCAAAGAAGCATAAAATAATTTAATTGTAAAAAATGCCTCTTCTAAGTGATTTAATTGATTTAAAACAATTTAAACCAATTAAATCAAATAAAATTCACAACTTTGAAAATAAATGTGATAAAAATAAAATAAGACCATGGAAATTTCTATTTACTTGATTTGAATATTTTGACAAAAGAATAAAGATAAAACGACCAAAAATGAATAAAAGTTGGATAGAAATTTGCTCAAAAAGTTAAATCGGACGCACTAAAATGAATAGCACGAAATAAACTTATTGAAAAAATACATCGTTTCTTTTAATTTTGAAATAAAATTTCAACGGTTAAAAGGCTCAGACGGATTAAAATGCAGCTGAAGAAGTCGTCGAAAAATATAACGAGCATACCAGATTAAACTACGCAGACCGTAGGTTAATAATACTGATGTCTGCAAGCTTGATTGCGAAACTTTTTACCCGCTGATTTTGCATGTGCTTGAGGAATGATTTAACCAATTTGTATGTATATTCGAGAATTTATTCTAACTGATATTTTAGGTATTATTCATGATGAAACGTATGTTATGCTATACAGATGATGCAGATTGTAACTAAAATCAAACTTATGAAAGTTTTAAAATGCCCGAACAAAATTGGGGTATGACAGCTTCCCGACATCTTCGGAAGTATATGTTAAATCATACTACTTAGTTGATATCCAAAATTGATCCTATCAAGTATATTTTTGAGAAGCCTACACTGACATGAAGGATTTCCTATTTTGTCAGATGTTGCTATCAGAATATGACATTGAATATCGTACTCAAAAAGCTGTCATAGAAAGTGTGTTGGCAGATCATTTGACTTTCCGAATGAGGATGTTATGGCCATTAGAGCTAAAGATTATGACGAACCAGATCCTAAAGAAGGACCATAATATGGATCCTGGTGGGGTTTGGTATTTTATGGATCTTCTAATGCATATGGTCATGGAGTCAGAGCAATTATAATCACTCCTCAAGGTTCGCGTATTCCTTTTACTACAAGGATATGTTTTGATTGTACAAATAATATCGCGGAGTATGAGGCATGCATCCTGAACCTCGAAGAAGCTATTGATCTCAGGATTAAGATCCTCAATGTATTTGGAGATTCAACATTGGCCACTAATCAGATTAAAGGTGAATGAGAAACTCGTCATCCGGGTTTGATTCCATACAAAGATTATGCTAGGTGGTTGTTGCCTTTCTTAGATAAAGTCAATTTCCATCACATACCTCTAGAGGATAATCAAATGGAGAACGCTTTATCCACCTTGTCCTTCATGTATCGAGTAAGTTTCCCCAATGAGACACCTCAAATCAGGATCATATGTCTGGATATACTTGATCATGTGTTTGCAGTAGAAGCAGAAGTAGACGATAAACCATGGTATCATGATATCAAGTGTTCCTCCAGAATTAAAAATATCTAGTTGGGGCATCTGTTAAAGACAAGAAAAACTTGAGAAAGTTGGCGTACAACTTCTTTCTCAATGGAGATGTGTTATACAAAAGGAATTACGACATGGTCTTTGTCAAATGTGTGGATCGACGCGAAGCAGACATGTTAATGCAAGAAGTTCATGAAGGGTCCTTCGATATTCACGCAAATGGACATTCTATTGCCAAAACAATTCTTAGAGCCGGTTACTATTGGTTGACAATGGAATCCGATTGCTGTCAATTTATCAAGAAGTGTCATAAATGTCAGATTTATGCGAACAAGGTGCATGTGCCTCCGACTCTACTCAATGTTATTTCATCTCTGTGGATATTCTATATGTGGGGAATTAACATGATTGAGCCCAAAGATTCAAACTTGAATCGTTTCATTCTTGTGGCTATTGACTATTTCACCAAATGGGTCGAAGCAACATCGTACGCTAATGTGACTAGACAAGTGGTGGTCTGGTTTATCAAGAATCAAATCATCTACCGATATGGTATTCCAAGTAAGGTAATTATTGACAATGGTTCAAACTTGAACAATAAGATGATGAGAGAACTTTGTTGAAACTTTAAGATTGAGCATCACAATTATTCACCTTACAGACCCAAGATGAACGAGGTCGTCGAAGCGACAAATAAGAATATCAAGAAAATTCTACAGAAGATGGTTGTAACCTACAAATATTGGCATGAAATACTTCCTTTTGCTTTGAATGGGTACCGGACATCCATCCTCACTTCAACAGGGGAAACCCCTTTCTATTTAGTTTATGGCGTGGAAGTAGTGCTCCCTATAGAAGTTGAGATCCCATCAATGCGAGTCTTGATGCAAGCAAGTTGACAGAAGTTGCATAGTGTCAAAACAAATATGACCAGTTGAATTTAATTGAAGAGAAAAGGATGACAATCTTATGCCATGGCCAGTTGTACCAAAAGAGGATTAAGAACACGTTTGACAAGAAGGCCTGTCCTCGAGAATTCATAGAAGATGACCTCGTGCTCAAAAAGATCTTGCCTCCCCACAATGATTCCCGAGGCAAGTGGACTCCCAATTATGAAGGCCCATATGTTATCATGAAAGCCTACTTTGGAGGTGCATTGGTTCTTATAACTATGGATTGTGAGGAGCTCCACAGTTCAGTGAATGCCGATGTAGTCAAGAAATACTTAGCCTAAATAATCAAAATAACAACTCTATAAGTTGAAAACTAGAAAGGGCGTCTTAGGAAAAAATGAGCATCTCGGTGAACTGAAAACCCGAAAGGGAGGTCCATGAAAAAAATTAGAGACATAAACAAAAATAAATCATCTCAGTAGATTGAGCACTCGAAAGGGCAATCTAGGCAAAAGTTAGGGATTTTATGGCAAGTAACTGCATCAGGCAAGGCTTGATCAATTGAAGTAGCAAAATCATCGATCAGGAAGTCTCAGTTTAATCTCTCTTATTAGAAGCTTAATTACAGGAACTCAAAGTTGTTAGGAAGGATAATGGTCATTGTATTTCAATGTAACCTTTCCATTTACCATTTTTGAAACTTTGTAATAATCCATGGAGTCACACCTTTTTTGGACTACCATTCTATCAATAAAATCCTGACCTTTTGCCAATTAATTTCAATTCTTATGTATTTGTTTCTTTTGCAAAACGTTATTTATTTTCGACAATAATTTTTGAAATAAAGGTTTAATAATAAACTTGCTTTTTGAAAATTACAAAACATTTTTGTTTGATTTTTGAATAAATTAAGAGGAACGTCGGTAGTTGTCCGAAATTGATCAAGTCTTGAAGTGTGGAATGTGGGTTCGCCAGCATGCCCTTGGTTTGATAATCTTACATTCTCCAACTAGATTTTTTTCCAGATAGTGAATTTCCTCCAGCCAGTTTTGTTGTTGCAATATTGATATGGGTTTCTCCCATAACAAAGCTAGCAAAATTTTCTACGCCCTCAAAGAGATTTTGACTCTTGAATATTTCTATTTCGAGTTTCCCCAGTGAATCTTGTATCCCCATCTGATCTTGTTTCCCCATCGGATTTTATCATCCCCAACGGGTGATCTTTTATCCTGGAAGAGGTGGCAGAAGACAAGCTTAGTGGCAGAGTCTTCATCTAGTTGAGATTTGGCCGACTATCTAGTTTTGTTGTTTACTTTGGTCTCCCAATTCATTCATGTGTGTCTTGTCAGCATAAGCATAAAATTGTATGTATTTTTGGTAATCATAAATCATTACCATGTATGGCCGAAGGTAGATTCACGCCCATTCGCATGTCCTTGGTGTTTCAAATCCATTTTCCTGGTCGTACTTTTCCCCTAAAAGAGAGTTTATCTTCTATTTTCCCCACCGAGATTGTGCCTTATGGGAAGAATTGTATTTTAGTGTTCCTCCCAATCTCATCCGTCTAGATGGAACAAATTCCCAGTCGAATTCATTCCACGTTGGGCAGAGTCTCGTTTGATCAGTTTTCTCTAGTTCATGTCTGGATTGAACTTTGGTCCTATGCAACATTTTTTTGACTTCTTCAAGTTAGAAACACAAATGGCAAAGAAAACGTGTCTATCACCTTTTTGGATACTATTTCCCTCAGCAGAGAAGACTTGTACGATGAATGAAGAGCCTAATTCCTCAATAAGTATCATTTCGATAATCTCCTTGAGATTTTTGCTCAACGGAAAGTGGTTGTTTCTTTATTTGAGAAGCTTGTTTGTTCCTAAAATATAAATCTTTTGCTCGACGGCAAGTGGAAGTCTCTTTATTTGAGAAAAGTGTATGTTCCCGAAATATCAACTCTTATCTCTACACCAATTGGCAATCTCTTCAGTCAATCTCCAACAAAGAAGTTTGTTGTGACTCAACAAATCAGAGTTAACATGGACTCGCTTTCTAACAGGTGGTTGTCTCTTTATTTAAGAAACTTGTTGCGATCCCCGATTAGAGTTAAAACTTTAATCTCCAGCAAACTGAGACCTGTTTCAGGTTGAAGACCAGAAGTCATAGGAAGTTTGTTACCCTTTCCAGGTGGAAGACTTGGTCAAAGAAGAAACTGAGACCCATTCCAGGTTGAAGACCGAAAATCATGGGAAGTTTCTTACCCTTTCCAGGTGGAAGACATGGTCAAAGAAGAAGCTGAGACCCATTCAAGGTTGAAGACCTAAAGTTGTGGGAAGTTTGTTATCAATTCAAATCATGTCACTGCCTTCGTCTATGAGTTGGTAGTTTGTCCAGATCCTGTTTACTGCCTTCAACTTTAAGTTGGTAGTAATTCCTTTACGACTGTTTACTCAGGGTTTATTTCCCCAATAAGTTCAGTGTTTTTGCTGCATGTTCCTCAGAGGAGTCTTCCACTATCATTTTCTATCTCTTTCTCTTATGGTTGTACTCTGGTATGCCCCTTAGAATAGGCCTCTAGGGTCTTGTGTGGTTCCCTAATGAGTTGTCTCCCTGTCAGACTCCCTTCAAATTCTTTCTCCAACAATATCGAATTTGCAGTTTGTTTACACAGAGTGTGCCTCATGTAGCGTTTTCCTCACGGAGTCCGAGCATTTGCATTCATATCATAAGCGTCGTGTGACACCTTAGGGACAAAAATCGGGTCTTCTATATTTAAGTCTCTTCAATCCTGTCTGTACAGAGATCTCAAATCTTCATATCTCCAAAAATAAGAAACTTAAATAGGGGCAACTGTCATACTAATCTTACCCCTAAGATTCCACCTATCATATCATTTGAATTTCAACCAAGATCATAAGCATGGTATCCTCCTAATCTCAACCTCTTTGGGTTTGCCTTTGTGGGAGACCATCAAACACCCTTTGTGTTTTCTTTTATCTTTTTGTTTGCTTGCATTTTAACTTTGCTAACCTTATTCAAAATACAAAAATATGTGTTATTTCCTTTTTCTTATTGTACAAGGTAGGGACTTGCAATCAAATGATCAAATTTGGTTTTTAAATTAAGGTTTTGATTCCCAAAGTCAAAGTTTGGTCAACAAGTGGTTCACAAGACCTTCTACTTCAAGGAATTACCTATAATTTTAGGTCACATCCATGTCAAATTTCATTCAATATTATTTGGTCAAGAAAAGTTCAAATTTGGTGCATGTTTTCAAGGCTGATTCAAGTATGGTTCATGTGTTTATTTCCATGCCATCTCCATTCAATTTTCAAGAAATTATCAAGACTCTTCAAAGGAAAACCAAGATTCCTTCATTTTGTATTCAAGTGTTCATCATTGGGCCTTTGGATGCAAGAAATGGCAAGAAATCACATGTTGGCACATGTTTGGTTGACCTAAAATCAAGTATGGCACGTCACTTGGTCCAAACACCATAAGTTTCTAATTTCTCAACATTTTTGGAATCTAATTTGAGACAAATGTCACATTTGAACTCCTCTACAACTTTTATTCAAGGGTAAAACATCAATTTTGTGTCTAAGTCTATCAATTTTTGAATTGGCCAAGATGCCCATGTGTGCACAAAAGTATGTCCAAGACCTGGTCGACCTAATGCCTGACCTAGAATTTCAGGTCACGACCCCAACTTTCCATCCATTCCATTTTCAACTCAAGTATCCTTTTGATTTGATTCATTTTGCGTCTAATTATTCATCATGATGAGATCATTTGGCACAAAGAATATCTCAACACGCACGAGTGAATCCCATTTGGCCTAAGCTCCAACATGGTACCATGAACTTTGTTTTTGCGCAAGTTTTAGGTCAGGAAAACCATGCCAATATCAAAATGGGGCGACCTGCACATGTGCAACTTCTTTAACAAAGAAAAACACATATGAACAAGTGCAAAACAATTGGTTGCAAGTGCCAATTCACGTATTTCATGTCTCATTTCACACGCTTTGCAAATCATCAAAATTATGACCTAATTTACACGAATTGGCCTCCATTTCACACGTACCATGATCTCATCTCATTCCCTATAAATAGAGGAAACTTTTTCATTCATTTGCAAGCTTATGTAGCCAAAAAAACTCTGAAACCATTTGAACCCGATACCTCAAAAAACCAGTTAACCATTTCTTCAATTCAAGCTCTTTTAACTTTGAATCTTCACCATAATCATTCATCGACACCTTCTGAAGCTGACTGAAGCATTGCATTGGCTTGAAACTCCTTGGAATAAGACTTCAAAATCAACCATTGTTTGCCTCTAAAGCTTCAATGGTAAAGGTATATAGGAGTTACATTTCTGAGCAAACAAGTTACTAGTGTGTTCGTCATGATTCACTAATTAAAAGCCCTGTCATTTAATTTTACTTTGAAGAACTAGGGTTCTTTGTGTTCTCGAGAAAACTTTATTTTCTTAGAGCCAATCAACGAGTCTGATGCAAAGAGACATGAACGATGAGTTGCTAAAAACACGAGTTCATGTGATATGCAAAATTGAGCCAAGGTTGAAGACCAAGTTTATTTCGCGTGCCATGGAGCCAAACATATGAATCCAGCCAATCACATCCTTCCACGCCATGGAGCCAAGCATATGAATCCATCCAAATTGACGCCCTAATTTCTTTTTCTTTCCAATTTAATTTCTCACTCATTTTTAATCCATTTTGATCCAATTTTTTTTACACAAAGTCTCTAAAAATATTTTGCGTCACGCACATTTTTTTTTTATAATTTTCAAAATCATTTTTGCATTTATTACTATTTTGTTTCATTTTTATTTTTTAATTTTAATTTTCAATTTAATTTTTGATCATTTTCAAATAGTTGGAGATCCAACTTTTGAGGTCTATTTACTTATATTTTTCTTGACTTTCCCTTTTTTTCCAACCATTTCTTGTATGTTTTGGTGCTTGATTTGATTTTTCTTTTTAATTTCCCTTTTTAATCAACTCTAAAATCATTTTTAGATTAATTTTTGTACAACTTGATGTTTGAACTTGAGTTGCTGACTTTGTCGATCAGTGCTTCTATATTTCAAGTCATCCATAGATAGGTTTTTAGGTTGATTCAATCTTATCTAATTCAATATGTTTATAGATGAGCATTTGATCATATTTTTGGCACTTTGAGTTAGTGATAGATCATCCCTATGTTGTGTCATATGTTTGGTTCTCTCGACTTGTTTGATAGTAATTCTAAGTCAAACACTTAAGCTTGCTTTCATCTTGCCTCTTGTTCTCGTCTTTCCTCTTTGAGTTTTGAAATAGTTGTGCGTCATTCCTTGAGAGTTTGACTTTGTGTTAACACTCTAATATGATTGCCACATACATTGTTTGCCTCATGATCACTAACTTGTTACATATAACATATAACATCTAACCTCCTAACATTTATGTCAATTACTTTCATGTTATTTATATTCTTTCCCTTTCAATTTATGTTTCTTATTGTCTTCTTATTGTAAAAGGACAAAAACATGATAAAATAGATAAGACCCCAAAAAAAACTTTAATTTGATCTTATGGACTTTGTGTTACTATCCCTTTCTTGAGGATTATTTTAGACTTGGGACCTTAGGACTTAGTGTTTTCTGTAACACCCCGATAAAATGTGATAATTATTTAATTTAAGTTAATAGTATATTTATTAATTTAATTAAATAATTGGAATATTATTGGATTATTATTATTGGAATAATAAAGTTGGAATATATATATAAAGGTCCCATTTGGTAAAAAGGGTTTTTCACGTGAAAGCAGAGAACACGTAACATTGAGAGAAAGAGAAGAAACTGAGAAAGGGAGAAGAAGAGGCTAGGGCTCAAGAGGAGAATTCACGATTGTTGAAGGTCAAAGAATCAATTGCCGGATTAACTCAGGTAAGGGGGGTTTATCGTCGTTTAATGGGTATTATGGGTTAACATGTAATGGGTAGTAATAAGCCATTGAATCGACTCTAATTAGAATGATGAATGCTGAAATTTGTGAACTTTTGGATGAATGAGATATGGGTTTATAATTAAAGAAAATTCGTAGGAATTAGATGTAATAAGGTTAGAAATTGAGCAATTGAATGGGTATGATCTGTGTTAGATAACATGAATGAATGTTGTGTGAAAATTGGACTGTGTGAGGTTGGATATGGGGAATCTCGTAGCAGAGAAAAACCCATAGCAGATCTGGAATTCTGGGTTCTGGTCATACGCGTATGGCACTAGGCAATACGCGTATGAGATGGTCTGGTACGCGTATGGGGTGAGGCCATACGCGTATGGATGGAGAAGATGATGTTCTAAACGTAGTTTGTCTCTGTTGGTACGCGTATGGGAGGAGTGGTACGCGTATCATACACGTATGAGACAGGCCATACGCGTATGGGCAGATGTTTGATTTTTCTGAGCTGTGGTTGTGCAGTTTTGGTCGTTTCAGCTGAGTGATGTAATTTAGCTGATGTATGGTATAGTAGGGATTATTTTCCGTTGTTTGAGCAATGTAGGTATTAGTATAGTGTGCTAATACTGTGATTTATTATTTGGCATGACATGATGTGATTCTGTGATATATATGCTGATGATGTATGATGGTATGCATAGTGCTGTGAATATTTCTATTATGTATGCAATTGTGGATGGACTGTTTATGGCTTAGAGTGTGAGCATATGTCCATTGTGGATTGTTGTTGATGTTGCATGCTAGGTGATTTAGCGTGCATAGTATGGCCTTTATGGTGGTAGCTAATTCCCATGGTGAGGAATTAGTGAGTGAGTTATTGTGGATTGTTGTTGATGTTTGCATGCTAGGTGATTTAGCGTGCATAGCATAGCCCTTGGGGTGGTAGCTAATTCCCATGGTGAGGAATTAGTGAGTGAGTCACTAGGTCTCAAATGAGTGGGACTAGTGAGCTTGGTAGCCGTATCTAGATTTGATCGGTGAGGTTGAACTATGTGTTCACGAATAGTCGGTACCGCATGCATGGAGTCTCATTGCATAATGTATGTATGGCGTATAATATGAATGGATGTATTCCAATATTATACGTGTGTTTTGTGTTGGGTTGAGTATGATTATGATTTTGAGTTGATGTTGCCGTTGCTGAATGTGTGATCTGATTTGGGTGATGAAATGTGTTAAATGACTTAGCATTACATGATATTTTATAATGCTTATTATATCGATTGAGGAACTCACCCTTACAACTATGTTTCAGGTAACGAGCAGTGATTGAGTAGAAGCTAGTGCTTGGAGTCTAGTGTAGTTCCTTAGTGGGTCATGCTCTGGTAGATGTAACATCGGGACGGGATGTTTATTTTGTTTTCATTTTGGTTGTTGAACAACTCTACATGTAATGTGTTACATGGTTTGCATGATTGATTAGATCTTTATCCGCTGCGAATTGTGCAATGTTTTATTTTGATTAATCAAATGAGCATGACAAGTTATTATGGTGAATGGTGTGAAGTGTCAAGTGTGACACCCTTAAATTGCATATCTACTCTGATTTATATTTTGTTGAATTAATTAATTATTGGGGTATTTTAGAAGGGTGTTACATTAGTGGTATCAGAGCATAGTCGGTCGAGTCGAGTCGTAATTATTTTGTTTCCCATGTACGTGATAGGTGTTGTGTAACCCTATCAGTACTTATTGTTTTAGCTTGTTGGGTTTTCAGAATAGAGATGGCTGGAAGAGGTAGAGACGATGTTGCGATTGCTGAGGCCCTGGGTATGCTAGCTGGAGTACTTGGAGGGAATCCGAATGTTGTGGGATTGGGAGCTGCTCGTCAACTGAGTGAGTTCTAGAGGAACAATCCTCCAATGTTCAAGGGAGCATACGATCCAGATGGTGCTCAGAAGTGGTTGAAGGAGATCGAGAGGATCTTCCGAGTGACTGCGTGTGCCGATAACCAGAAGGTCAGGTTCGGTACGCATATGCTGTCAGAGGAGGCAGATGATTGGTGGTTTGCTGCCCGCACTGAGTTGGAAGCTGCTGGGGGTGCTGAGATCACTTGGGCGGTGTTCAGAGAGAGATTCCTGAGGAAGTACTTTCCGGAGGATGTCAGAGGAAAGAAAGAGATAGAGTTCTTAGAATTGAAGCAGGGCAACCGGTCTGTTACTGAGTATGCTGCTAAGTTCACAGAGCTGTCGAAGTATTACACTCCCTATGATGAGGCTACTGGGGAATTTTCAAAATGTGTGAAGTTTGAGAACGGGTTACGTCCCGAGATCAAGCAGGCTATTGGGTATCAGCGGATTAGAGTGTTTTCTGACTTGGTTGACTGCTGCAGGATTTTTGAACAGGATACCAAGGCCAGAACGGAGAGCTATCAGCAGAGGGTTGATAGGAAAGGCAAGAATCAGAATGATCGTGGGAAGCCGTATGCCGCTGGCAAAGGTTTCCAGAGACAGGGTGGGATGAAGAGACCTAGTAGGGGAGACTCCAGTGCCCCTGCTAAGTGTTACAGATGTGGTCAGGCTGGACATCGTATCCATGAGTGTACCAGTACTGATAAGAAGTGTTTCAAGTGTGGCAAAGGTGGTCACTTGGCTGCAGAGTGCCGGTTGAAGACTATGACTTGTTTCAACTGTGGAGAGGTGGGTCATATTAGCCCACAGTGTCCTAAGCCAAAGAAAGAGAACCAGTCGGGAGGCAAGGTCTTTGCTTTATCGGGTTCTGAGACTTCTGCAGATGATCGTTTGATCCGAGGTACGTGTTATATTAATGGCTTTCCTCTTGTAGCTATTATTGACACAGGTGCGACTCATTCCTTTATATCTTTGGATTGTGCTGTGAAACTTAAATTAGAGATATCTGAGATGCATGGGAGTATGGTGATTGATACCCCTGCGAAGGGTTTAGTGACTACTACTTCAGTTTGTTTGAATTGTCCTTTGAGTATTTTTGGTAGAGACTTTGGAATGGACCTCGTATGTCTTCCACTAGTGCAGATTGATGTTATCCTGGGTATGAACTGGTTGGTGTTTAACCGAGTTTATATCAACTGTTTTGATAAGACTGGGATCTTTCCTGAGATTGGGGAAGGAAAGAGTTTGTTTCTATCAGCAAGGCAGGTGAATGAGGCAGTAGCAGATGGGGCAGAGTTGTTTATGCTGTTAGCGACTTTGGAGGCTAAAGATAAACTGGTGATTTGCGATCTAGCCGTGGTGTATGATTTTTCTGATGTGTTTCCTGAAGAAGTGAATGAATTACCGCCAGAGCGTGAAGTTGAGTTCTCGATTGATTTGGTTCCTGGTACTAGGCCGGTGTCGATGGCTCCGTACCGTATGTCTGCTGTTGAGTTAACTGAATTGAAGAGTCAGTTCGAAGATCTGTTGGATAAGAAATTTATTCGTCCGAGTGTGTCACCGTGGGGCGCACCAGTGTTATTGGTTAAGAAGAAAGAAGGTACTATGAGGTTGTGTGTGGACTACAGGCAACTGAATAAAGTGACGATCAAGAATCGGTATCCTTTGCCGAGGATTGATGATTTGATGGATCAGTTGGTTGGTGCGAGTGTGTTCAGCAAAATAGATTTGAGATCGGGGTATCATCAGATACGTGTGAAAACTGAGGATATTCAGAAGACTGCTTTCAGAACAAGGTATGGACATTATGAGTATTCTGTAATGCCTTTTGGTGTGACTAATGCGCCTGGGGTATTTATGGAGTATATGAATAGGATTTTCCATCCGTACCTAGACAAGTTTGTTGTGGTGTTTATTGACGATATTTTGGTGTATTCGAAATCTGAAGAAGAGCATGTTGAACATTTGAGAGTGGTTTTAGGAGTTCTACGAGAAAAGAAGTTATTTGCTAAACTATCTAAGTGTGAATTTTGGTTAGAAGAGGTTAGTTTTCTTGGTCATGTGGTTTCAAGAGGTGGTGTTGCTGTTGATCCTTCTAAGATAGAAACGGTATCTAAGTGGGAAGCTCCGAAGTCAGTTTCTGAGATAAGGAGTTTTCTTGGACTTGCAGGTTATTATAGGAAATTCATTGAGGGATTTTCTAAGTTGGCGTTACAGTTGACGATGTTGACTAGAAAGGGGCAAGCGTTTGTTTGGGACTCAAAATGTGAAGAAGGTTAACTACTGCTCCTATTCTGATATTACCAAGTCCGTCGGAACCATTTGAGGTTTACTGTGATGCTTCATTGTTGGGTTTGGGTGGTGTTTTGATGCAGAATAAGCGGGTTGTAGCTTATGCTTCGAGACAACTGAAGGTTCATGAGAGGAACTATCCGACACACGATTTAGAGTTGGCAGCTGTGGTATTTGTTCTGAAGTTATGGAGGCATTACTTGTACGGGTCAAGATTTGAGGTTTTCAGTGACCATAAAAGTTTAAAGTATTTGTTTGATCAGAAAGAGCTGAATATGAGACAGAGGAGATGGTTAGAGTTTCTGAAGGATTATGACTTTGGTTTGAATTACCATCCGGGTAAAGCAAACGTAGTGGCTGATGCATTGAGTCGGAAATCATTGCATATGTCTATGTTAATGGTTAAGGAATTGGATTTAATTGAGCAGTTTAGAGACTTGAGTTTGGTGTGTGAGAGTACTCACAATAGTGTTAAATTGGGAATGTTGAAGTTAACGAGTGGTATTTTGGATGAGATTAGAGAGGGTCAGAAATCCGATGTGCTTTTGGTTGATAAGTTGACTCTGGTGAATCAAGGTCAAGGTGGTGAATTCAGAGTTGATGAGAATGGTGTTTTGAAATTTGGTAATCGGGTGTGTATTCTGGATGTTACCGAACTTAAGAAGAGTATTCTTGAGGAAGGACATCGTAGTGGCCTGAGTATTCATCCTGGGGCTACGAAGATGTATCATGATTTGAAAAAGTTATTTTTGTGGCCGGGAATGAAAAGAGAAATTGCGAGTTTTGTTTATTCTTGTTTGACTTGTCAGAAGTCAAAGATTGAGCATCAGAAGCCGTCTGGGCTAATGCAACCGTTGGCTATTCCAGAGTGGAAGTGGGATAGTATCAGTATGGATTTTGTTTCTGGTTTACCGAGGACAATTAATAATTTTGAAGCTATTTGGGTGATTGTTGACAGATTGACAAAATCGGCTCATTTCATTCCGATCAGAATGGATTATCCGTTAGAGAGATTAGCTGAGTTGTATATTGAGAAAATTGTAAGTTTGCATGGTATTCCGTCGAGTATTGTTTCGGACAGAGATCCTAGATTTACATCGAAGTTCTGGGAAGGTTTGCAGAGGGCTTTGGGAATTAAGCTGAGATTGAGTTCTGCATATCATCCGCAGACTGATGGTCAGACTGAGAGGACGATTCAGTCACTGGAGGATCTTTTGAGGGCTTGTGTTTTGGAAAAGGGAGGTGCTTGGGATTGTTATTTACCTTTGATTGAGTTTACCTACAACAATAGTTTTCATTCGAGCATTGGTATGGCACCGTTTGAAGCTTTGTATGGTAGGAGATGTCGGACACCTTTATGTTGGTATGAGTCCGGTGAGAGTGCTGTGGTTGGACCGGAGATTGTTCAACAAACTACGGAAAAGATTAAGATGATTCAGGAGAAGATGAGGATTGCTCAGAGTCGTCAGAAGAGTTATCACGACAAGAGGAGGAAGTCACTTGAGTTTCAAGAGGGAGATCATGTGTTTCTTCGTGTTACTCCGATAACCGGGGTTGGTCGAGCTTTGAAGTCGAAGAAGTTGATACCTCGCTTTATTGGTCCTTATTAGATTTTGGAGAGGATAGGGGAGGTAGCCTATCGTATCGCTTTACCGCCGTCACTTGCGAATTTGCATGAGGTTTTTCATGTGTCTCAGTTGAGGAGGTACATTCCTGATCGGTCGCATGTGGTCCAAGTAGATGATGTACAGGTGAGAGATAACCTGACTGTTGAAACATCACCTATGAGGATCGAGGATCGAGAGTTGAAGCAGTTGCGGGGTAAAGAGATTGCTTTGGTAAAGGTAGCTTGGGGAGGACCAGCAGGTGGCAATGTGACTTGGGAACTTGAGAGTCAGATGAAGGAGTCTTATCTAGAGTTATTCGCTTGAGGTATGTTTTCGAGGACGAAAACTCTTTTAGTGGGGGAGAGTTGTAACACCCCGATAAAATGTGATAATTATTTAATTTAAGTTAATAGTATATTTATTAATTTAATTAAATAATTGGAATATTATTGGATTATTATTATTGGAATAATAAAGTTGGAATATATATATAAAGGTCCCATTTGGTAAAAAGGGTTTTTCACGTAAAAGCAGAGAACACGTAACATTGAGAGAAAGAGAAGAAACTGAGAAAGGGAGAAGAAGAGGCTAGGGCTCAAGAGGAGAATTCACGATTGTTGAAGGTCAAAGAATCAATTGCCGGATTAACTCAGGTAAGGGGGGGTTTATCGTCGTTTAATGGGTATTATGGGTTAACATGTAATGGGTAGTAATAAGCCATTGAATCGACTCTAATTAGAATGATGAATGCTGAAATTTGTGAACTTTTGGATGAATGAGATATGGGTTTATAATTGAAGAAAATTCGTAGGAATTAGATGTAATAAGGTTAGAAATTGAGCAATTGAATGGGTATGATCTGTGTTAGATAACATGAATGAATGTTGTGTGAAAATTGGACTGTGTGAGGTTGGATTTGGGAAATCTCGTAGCAGAGAAAAACCCATAGCAGATCTGGAATTCTGGGTTCTGGTCATACGCGTATGGCACTAGGCAATACGCGTATGAGATGGTCTGGTACGCGTATGGGGTGAGGCCATACGCGTATGGATGGAGAAGATGATGTTCTAAACGTAGTTTGTCTCTGTTGGTACGCGTATGGGAGGAGTGGTACGCGTATCATACGCGTATGAGACAGGCCATACGCGTATGGGCAGATGTTTGATTTTTCTGAGCTGTGGTTGTGCAGTTTTGGTCGTTTCAGCTGAGTGATGTAATTTAGCTGATGTATGGTATAGTAGGGATTATTTTCCGTTGTTTGAGCAATGTAGGTATTAGTATAGTGTGCTAATACTGTGATTTATTATTTGGCATGACATGATGTGATTCTGTGATATATATGCTGATGATGTATGATGGTATGCATAGTGCTGTGAATATTTCTATTATGTATGCAATTGTGGATGGACTGTTTATGGCTTAGAGTGTGAGCATATGTCCATTGTGGATTGTTGTTGATGTTGCATGCTAGGTGATTTAGCGTGCATAGTATGGCCTTTATGGTGGTAGCTAATTCCCATGGTGAGGAATTAGTGAGTGAGTTATTGTGGATTGTTGTTGATGTTTGCATGCTAGGTGATTTAGCGTGCATAGCATAGCCCTTGGGGTGGTAGCTAATTCCCATGGTGAGGAATTAGTGAGTGAGTCACTAGGTCTCAAATGAGTGGGACTAGTGAGCTTGGTAGCCGTATCTAGATTTGATCGGTGAGGTTGAACTATGTGTTCACGAATAGTCGGTACCGCATGCATGGAGTCTCATTGCATAATGTATGTATGGCGTATAATATGAATGGATGTATTCCAATATTATACGTGTGTTTTGTGTTGGGTTGAGTATGATTATGATTTTGAGTTGATGTTGCCGTTGCTGAATGTGTGATCTGATTTGGGTGATGAAATGTGTTAAATTACTTAGCATTACATGATATTTTATAATGCTTATTATATCGATTGAGGAACTCACCCTTACAACTATGTTTCAGGTAACGAGCAGTGATTGAGTAGAAGCTAGTGCTTGGAGTCTAGTGTAGTTCCTTAGTGGGTCATGCTCTGGTAGATGTAACATCGGGACGGGATGTTTATTTTGTTTTCATTTTGGTTGTTGAACAACTCTACATGTAATGTGTTACATGGTTTGCATGATTGATTAGATCTTTATCCGCTGCGAATTGTGCAATGTTTTATTTTGATTAATCAAATGAGCATGACAAGTTATTATGGTGAATGGTGTGAAGTGTCAAGTGTGACACCCTTAAATTGCATATCTACTCTGATTTATATTTTGTTGAATTAATTAATTATTGGGGTATTTTAGAAGGGTGTTACATTTTCCCCTTGCTTGGAGTTTATCTGACACTTTGATTCATCTGAGACCCTGTAATCCCTCTTGACTTTGTGATCTTCAATTCAAGACTGAGATCTTTCTTTATGGCCTTGTGGCTTTGTTGCTCGTCTGGATCTTTTGATATTCATCTGATCATGTGCTTATTCATCTTGTGGCTTAATCAAAAGAGAAAGGAATGCTTGTTTTGACCAATGTCAAATGCTTGCTCCATATTATAGTTAGTACACTTGCACACACAAAGGCTTTCTCTTGGGCTACCTTACAATGAGACCTTTTATCTCATGTTATTTACTTTATGCTTTAGAATAGTCTCTTAATCTCCCTCTCATTTCTTCAATTTTCAAAACTTATCCCTATTTCAAAAACCTCTTGTTTTCAAAAGTTCACACCTTTTCTTAATAAACCTTGACTTTTTCAAGTCATCTAGAATTTTTTTCTCAATAAATGCTAAAACATCTAAGCATAGTTAAACTTTTTTTCAAACTTCTAAAAAATACAAACCTCATCAAACTTCATTTTGTGCCTTTGTGAACTTTCTTTTGAGAGCCTTTTTTGAAAAGATTGGATATTAGTCTATTCTTGTTGTGATGCAAATCATTATGCTTCTACAATATGTTGACAAATGACTGATATTTTCCACTTGAATGTTGAGATGTGCTTGCGAGAAAGTCCAAGTAAAATTTTTCCATTTCATGAGGATGCAAATGCTCATTTCCTCATACTTGTGGGTAGTAAGCTGAGTTTTACACTCGAATACAAAAATATGTCTTTTCACATTAAAATCAATCAACAAACAACCCAACCTTTTCATAAACATAGATATGCAATTGGTTCCTATGGAGTACCATAGATGTGGGGGGTGTTAATACCTCCCCCTTGCATAACCAACCCGCGTATCCAGATCTCTCTTTTGTTTGACCTTTTTGTAGGTTTTGTTTGACCTTTTCCTATTCCCTTTGGAAATAATAAACTTTGGTGGCGACTCTTGTTTTTCTCAATTAAGTTAATCAACCTCTTCTCGAACATCTAACATTTGAGCTCACATCATCTGTTCCCAATTCTTCCGCTAAGTGACCCCAATGAGTACGACCACTGTCGTGGGTTACCACTTTTGAACGATGAATTGGGTAGTGAAAGCTTCATAGAGGTCCTTCGAATAATCTATCCTCCGATTCGAGAGGGTCTTGAACCATATCATTGCGAATATGGACAAGGTCAATACAAAGAGTTTGAATTTGAATGTCCCCTAGGTATGATAATATTCTAACCAATTGTCTACATGCTAAACATGTTCATCCAGGTCTCTGGTCCCATTGTAGCTCAGTAGCTATGGTGGCTTCTATAATGACCTCAGAATCATGTTATCAATGATGCAAACAAACAAAGGTTTTTTTTCTCTAGAACTAGAGTGTCTTTTCCATAACTCTAATTCAAGGACAATAGACTTTTAAGGGAATGTAACTTCCACTCCATTGTTCAATAACAATTGGATAAGTCATATGTCTTCTATGATGCATGCGAGCATGAGACCCCAGAGTCTCTCCCTTCGGAACTGCTGCTCTAATTGAGGCCAATTTATGAGCGACAATTTGATTGACTTGGTAGGTCGTCTTGTTGGTTGGGAATATAAGTATGAACAAGGTCTAGAGGGGGGAGGGTGATTAGACCTATCCCATTAAAAAACCATTTGAAAACTTTTAATACAAAAATCAAATTTTAATATGCGGAAGCTTAAACAAGATAGAATGGAAGCATGTAATATCATCCATATGAATTCATACCAATGCATTTCAATGTTATCTCTAAAAGTATGATCGATCAATGACTTGATTCAAGTAGGATAATTCAAGTTGCTTAATCTAAGCAATTCAATATCTCAACATAGACATGTTATTTAACACAATTGCCTTATGCATGATTTGATAGGTTTGATGCAACACAGACCCATGCTTATACAATAAATCACTATGAAAATGATATAACATAAATGACATACAAATTATGCTATAATTTTAATTCTACATGAAGAATAACGAATATTAAAGAAAGATAAGGAAAAAGAGAGTACACAAAGATATATAATGGGTCAGAAACCAACCTTGCTATGCTGACTCCAATCTTCAATGGTTTGAAACCATTGGGAAAAATAATCATGTCTTTCACTATTTTCAAGAGTTAATATACAAGTACTTTGATACAACGAACTATCATCAATCTAAACGCTAATATCCACGCTGCATTAGCCTACACAAGAATCAGATGAGGATTCCTTCTATTGATATAGATACTCTACTGCTACACACAATATCCTCAATTATCGTGATCAAATAATATTTCTATCAACAATAACTTATTCCAAGCTTGCTATATGCATCATTCTTTCCTCAAATCCGGTGAAGAATTGCATGAGCAATTTCCATTAGCCTCGATTAATTGGATGACTCCCAACTTTATTCTATGACAAACTTCACATGGTTTCACCAAAGTTTTCAATGGAGTATATAGACACACTTATCTCATTGTGAATAGTGCATAACCAACATTCATAGCCAAGAAACGATTTTTCCACGTGAGACACAAAAATACAGCTTCAAAGAAAAACATTAGATTCCCTAGTGTACCTTTGATCTACCTCTCATACTCAATCTTTAAAGTTGAAGGTCCATAACAATGGTTAAATGACAAAGGGTGAAGATGATGAATATCATCTAAAAAATCACACACGCGCACACACACACACATACACACAGGGGCTCCAAAACAAGTCGGACCCGCCAAGCCGACTTTGTTTGAGTTGCCATTTTTGGCGTGCTAGGCCAAAGTTTTCGGCTCGGTGCCTTAAGTCGGACCGCCCCGCCTAACTCGCTTTAAAAATGATGTGGGGGCGGGCCGGAGCAGGTTTTGCTCACGGGCTTTTTGTTAAAACGTTTTTTACTTTGATTTAAAATTGGACAGTATATCGAGGAGGCCAATTCACTATTTTTTTTCTTTATTGATAAAAAATAGAATTTGAATACTAAAGTCTAACGTCACCATGAATTGAAAAACTTGTTTTCATATTGTTTGACTTACATGGATGGCAGATGCAAGTTGCAACCATGAAGCTAAATAATTTATGAGACAGGAATTAAAATTTTTTGAAGTAATGAAATAGTAAACTTTTTTTATTATTGTTTAGAAAAATACTACAACATTTTATATATTTTATTATATAATGACTCTTAAATGTGTGTATTATTATTTGAAATGTAATGACATATGAAATCAAAAATCAACCAAATATAAAAGTTTGTAAACAAAGTAGTAAATCAAATTGTAAATAAAGTAGTAAATTATTAAAAAAAATGTAAATAATTTAGTGAATTAAACTAAAAAAAAAGTTTGAAGGGCTGACCCACCAACCTGCCAACTCGTTAGTAAATGGGGTGGACTTAACTTTTTATCTCTAACACTTAAGTTGGCCTGCCGCACCCCGCTTTTGGGTGGACTTAAATGGGGAGGGTCTAAATGGGGAGGGCAACCCACGTTGCCACCCCTACACACACACACACACACACACACACAGAAACTCACAGGATCTACATTCTAGGAGGTTAATTATAAGATATCAACAAGGAGTTAGGTGTTGGTGAATGAAGAACACACACTAGGTTCTCTCAAGCTTCTTGGTGAAAATAGGTTTCTAGGTTCTTGGTATTGTTCTAAGATTGATCAATTCTATTATTTGATTGATCTTCTATGTTTTTCTGGGTTTCTTATTCTTCAACAAGAAAACAACAATGATTCAAGCGAGATGATTCGAATTACACTCTTCTTTGATTCGACTCAAATGAGGCAAATCTAAATCCTAGCTTTCATCAGACTTCATGATTTGAGTTACACTTTGGATGATTCAAATCATATATACTTTCAGCCTTGAATCAAGTGTTATAACTTGTGATTTAAGCAATACTCAATGTTTTTATACAAAACCAATTGCTAGGCTAAAAACGGAGATACAACCATGATACAACAACTAAGTCAATGAATCAAGAGGTTTCTCAAAGGTACAAAGACTTAAATTTTCGAAGCAAACAAATACGAGTACAACATATTATTCTAAATGAATTACAACAACAATGCAAATAAATTCATATAATGGATAAAATATAAACACGTGATAAATCAAACAATGATATACACACAAATTGACAAACAATCAAAACTAAAATGATATCGACGATGACTGCAGTTTCAGTCTCCCTTTTTTTTTATGTTTGACGAATTTTGAGATATTATTGGTAATTTAATTTGAGAGATTATTTGAAGTTGTATTGAACGATTCAAAACTTTGGTTTAATTGAATAACATAAAATTTTGAATAACATGACATGATGATAAAATACACTTTGAGACTTGAGCATTCATGCCCCCCTGCACTAAACACTTATTGCGCGTAAATATTGATAATATCTCGACAACTTCTCCCCATTTAACAAATATCAAAAAGAGAGAAAAAACACAAATAAATAACCATGATAAACATAAAGCCTAGAAGCAATGACATAGATTTTAGATACTTAAGCACTAGAAACTTGCATACGTGCATAACCGTAATAGACGCAATTTCAAAGAATTGTGAGAGATATATGATAAAGGATGGATAAAAAACATAAATATATTAACATAATACAATAATGGATCAAACATGGCACAATACATAAACCAATATCAATATCCAGAAAAATATCCCAAAAGATAGTAAAAGGTACTAACATAAGTCTAAAATTAGAAACAAAAAAATAAACATGAAATGTAAATGATGGTATGACATGATATGATGCATGAATGGTCTAAGGTAAGTTATAAGGTGAGGGAGCAGAGACGAAATCAATATCATTAAGGTTGAATATAAGAGTAGAATCTTTAAGATGATCCAAGACACCTTTGACAGCAGACAACTCAGCTAAGATCTTCTCGTCTCTTTCTTTCGCTTCTATAACAACCATGTCAATATGCGCATGAAGACGAGTCTTTCCAATATGAGAATCAACAAAAATATTGCTAACCAAGCCATCCATATATACCTTGGTATCAGCAAACAACAACCTGTCAGAAGAACAAGGTGGAGCAGATGAAGATGAAACAATGTGCTCAGAACCAATAATAGGCTTATTCTTTTTCTTGATTTCAAAACCTTTTGGAATCTAAATCTTGTCTTATAAACATATCTACCAATATTATCCCAATAATAGTACACATCCTTGTCATCTTTGAAGTAATGCATTAGCTTGATCATAGTTGAATCAACCGCCTTTGATGCTTCAATTAGATCTTCATCAGAATAGGAGATACCATCCAGTTCCAAAATGAACTTAATGAAAAAGGATAAAACAAGGATCTCTTTGGAGAGGTCCTGAAATACTCAATCCTGTCAAGAATAAATTTGACCCAATCACATTGATCAAATTTCAAGAGAACCCATATTAGGTACAAATCATAGTCATCAGCCCTATCCCAATGTGGGGCTCTCTAAACAAAATTTTCACAATAATCCAATGCAAAATCCTTATTCCAAAATTGAATTGACTAATTTGAAAATTAGCCAGACTAATCAATCCTTGAAAATTGACTTGGAGATGCTTTGAACTTATTCGGCTCTATCAAAACCAAATGCATTTGAAATACACACTTCACTACCTTTAGAAACCAAGCCAAAATGTTGCTTCAAATAATCTAATGTAAACTTAATCACCCGATTACGAAAGACACATCCAAGACCATTACTGGACACCTTAAGATTGATGTAAAATGCTTTGATATGATCAGGGTTGTATTTCCTATTCAGTCCAATGAATTTCAAAAGCTTGTTTTTCTCTAATGGTGAAATTTAAATCCTACTTCAAACTTAATAGGCTTAATTACAGAGTACTCAACTTTAACAGGTTTGTTAAGAAAATATTTCACATACCTCTTGAGTTTGTCATAAGGAATCAAGTCACCAACCTTTTGGAAGATGAAGGATAAATCCTGACCAGATGCTTGAGATTTTGAGCTTTTGCTACCATTCGAGTTTTTGCTATAAGAACTGGGAAACCTTACATCAACTGCCTTTTGCTTACTTGAACCTTTGATATTTTCTTTTTCAAAATTGGAGGAAGAGGGTTGTATGATGATTCTTTTCTCTTTCCTTTTTTATTCTCTGTGAGTTTCACTTATTAACTTTAACTCATGTTGATGGTGATGATGAGTTTGAGGAGAAATGGGTATATGTCATCATAGTGATGAATGCTTGTGATAATGAATAATGAGATGAAATGGGTTTTTCATATGAGATGAGTTTTGAAAATGGAGAGATATGACTTGTTTTTATGTAGAAACTGAATTGATTTTAGGGAGATAATGGAAAAATGCCAACAACCACACATTTTGAAAAACTGAATTTTAGTGTGTGATTCGAATCACGTACACCACATGAGTTGAATCAATTTAATTTTTTTTTGAAGAATTTTGGCCCAAATAATCAAGGTGAAGGCTTCAGTCAAATCAAAAGGAACATGTGAAATACTACTTGATCTTTCCATGTCTGATTCGAATCATACATTAACACTTGGTTCGAATCATATTCACTATTTTTATACAAAAAACTTGAAATTTAACGACTACAACCTAAAATGATTTAATGAAATGATAACGATGAAATGCATTTTAATGAAATGAAATTTAATTTAATGAAATAGAAATAATGAGATTCACTTTAATTATATGCAAAATAATGAAATGCACAAACAATGAGTGATACATGAATGTATGAGAAATGTTCAGATGGAATAACAATGTTGTAGTGTGTTTAGATAAATGGTATATAGATTGCACAAATAACAAGTACATATACATTTCGTAAAAACATTGCATTTAACATACGAGGACGAAAATAAATAACCGTACTACAAGAAGAATGAGGGAGATTGGAACGATCATACCAATTTTGACGATCTACTATTTAATTTGTTGCACATGTAAATGATTAGTAAACACAACAAACATATCATACATGAAATATGATCAATCATATAGACATAGATACAATTCCTTCGCACATCTAAGATACACTGTCAGAAACTCCTTCATAAGACATCATATTAACTCACACAACATATGTTCTAATCATGTTTGATTGACATTTAAGAATAAGCGTATGATTAGCTACTTCATTGTTGGACAAATATTTGACAATCTTTGATATATGCTTCAATACTATGACGGTGATATGTCACTTTCAAAACATTATGCTTTGAAACCTTGGTTTATTGTTGACAAACAATGAACATTGCCAATATTTATAAATTTTCTTCGTCTTCTTTCATAACGACCTTGGAAGAGTACGTCAATAGAGATGATTCTTCTTTCATTTCTCGACCATCCATAATTCAAAACAATTTTCACATAAACAGTACATTGTTAGATTTTATGAATAATCATCAATATAAAATGAGAAACATAATGCTAGACTTTCCAGTCAATCTTGTAGACATCTCAGTAAGTTGGTTAGTTCAATCCTGGATGAATCAAACTTAGAGAATCTCTTAATTTAATTAGTGATCACATAACACTCTAGTAGAGAATTACTTGACATTGTTCCTTATTGAATACTTAATGATGAATCAATCATTAGTATTTCAATTAAATATGTTTGGTTTCCACTTAAATGAGAAAGCTTCCAAAAACAAGAATTTTAGGATCAAGAAGACTTTATATTCCCAACTTTTGAAGTCGCTTAGACTCGATCAAAAGACCATCTATTAGGCCACTTATTGGTTGGGAATATAAGTATGAACAAGGTCTAGAGAGGGTGGTTGAATAGATTGATCCTCTTAAAAATAATTTGAAAACTTTCAATACAAAAATCAGAGTTTAATATGCGGAAGCTAAAACAAGATAGAATGGAAGCATGGAATCACATCAATATGAATTCATACTAATGTATTTCAATATTTTTTTCTAAAAGTATGATAAAAAAATGACTTTAGTCCACTAGGACAATTCAAGTTGCTTAATATAATCAATTCAATATCTCAACATAGACATGTAATTTAACGCAATCGCCTTAAGCATGATTTGTTAGGTTTGGTGCAACATAAACATATGCTTATACAATAAATCACTACAAACATGATTTAACCTAAATGAAATGCAAATTATGCTATGTTTTGAATCACACACACACACACACACACACACACACAAACACACACACACATATATATATATATATATATATATATATATATATATATATATATATGTAGCGGTGTATTCGTCACTTTATGATTTATTGACTAAATCAAAAGCAAAGCATACAAAGAATCGAGTCGCCACCGCACTTTTATTTATCCAAAGGAATGGCTAAAAAGCGAACAAAAGCCTAGGAAGTTTTACACATAGAAAACTAATGAAAAAGGTCAGAGATCTGGGTAAGGGGTTAATTACGCAATGGGAAGGTGTTAGGCACCCAAAACGTCCTAGGTACTCCTAGGGAGCCCTTTTCACAACTTGTTGTATGAGATGTTATTTGTTTATGAAATATTTATTGTGCAAACATGATTGAAGGGATGAGAAAAGAATATACAAATTATTATTTTTGTGTTTGAACGGATGAACCCGTTGCCTACGTACCTTTCCATGGAAGGTAAGGATCAAAACGCCGTAGTTCGTCTAAAAGATTTCCAAAAGTAAGTGAATTGATTTTAAAACAAAAGCCCTAAGGTCTTTCGTTATCCACGGGAGAAAACTCAACCTATACAAACAACAAGTCCACCATGTGAGAAAAGCTTCAACTTGCTAGTGAGGGGTTAACCCTATAATAAGCAAGGAAGTCTTACAATTCAATCACTAAGGACAAAAGGTGAGATTAACATCAACCAACTAGGATAAATCAAACCTATGGCTAATGTATGAAAACTTATCAAGAAAGTGGACTTGAGCCTAGGTTTCTAATTTGAAAGAACAAAATGAAAATGTTTGCACAATAGTTTTCAGGTTTTGGGTTAACATGCAAATGGAGGTTTAAAGAAACAAAAAGGTGGGAGTGTTAAGGGAGTAAAACTTCTTAGATGTTCACCTCTTGAGATCATATGTAAATGATTCAAGTGATTCCGTTGGAATAAGGCAACAAGCAAATAACAGATGAACAAAGTAAATGGATACCGGATGCCAATCAATGGACTTATTCCAATATCACAAAACAAAATGGATACCGGATGCCAATCAATGGACTTATACCAATCTCCTAAAGAAAAGAGCAAACATGGATACCAGATGCCAATCAATGGACTTATACTAGTCTCCTAAAACAAAATGGATACCGGAAGCCAATCAATGGACTTATACCAATCTCCTAAAACAAAATGAAACAATGATACCAGATGCCAATCAATGGACTTATACTAGTCTCACAAAACAAAATGAAACAAGGATACCAGATGCCAATCAATGGACTTATACTAGTCTCCTAAAACAAAGAGAAACATGGATACCAGATGCCAATAAATGGACTTATACTAGTCTCCTACCATATCATGGGAAACAACTGCCAAGTAATGGACTTATGCTTGCCTCCTCCATGGACAAAACAAAATGTTACAAAACAATGTTTATGAAATGATATACAAGTAATGATGACAAATGCACAAAGGAACACTCAAGCAAATATGCACAGATGAATCAAGTAAGCAAACAAACAAGTCAATTAGCACACACTATATACACTCAATTAGGCTCAAGCAAGGTTAGGCTTTACAGCCAGCTGGAATGGGGTATTTTGAGCTCTTAACCCTAACATTGAGAGTTAGGGTGAAGCAGATGAAATGGAGATGAGGGGTGTGCCTCATAGCTCTTATCCCTGGTCAGGGAGAGCTTTGATCAATGGAAAGTGTGGGAGTTCAAAAAGTTGGAACTCTTCTCCACAAATGGACTCTATAAGATCTTGGGTTATTATTCACCATGCATCAACACATGGTGTGAGAAAGGTGAATGACACACGGAGTAGCAGGAGATGGATTACACATCTCTTTTATCTGCCAATTGCCTCATGAGAGGACTTTTCCTGCTTGGCACAAAAATTAAACAAGCACAAACATTGCCTCTTAAGGAGGACTTCAGACAGGTGCCTACCAATAACAGTAGGTCTTCCAGACTACATTAAGATTAGAGATTATACCTAAGTGGTTAAGCAACCAAGCAAAAGCAAAGTTCTAATGAACTTAAAGCAACTTATGTACCTGTGGAAACACTAAACTAATTAGTACAATGCTCAGACAAACAGACAACAGTCAATAAGCAACAGGCAATCCTAATGTACAAAATGTGTAAGCCATAAGGCAAACTCAAATGAATTAGCATCAACCTACAAAACACATAAGTGTTAGTAATCAAAATCAAACATCAATATTCACATGATGGAGCATCATCAACTATGGAACTTGGATGCTTTAACCTGAAATCAAAACTCAAATATAAGCAACAAACCACTAGGTCAAAGCCTAGGGTCAAAGATGGAGAAAAAAATTCAAAACAGGGGCTGAAATTTAACACAAAGTAACCTCACACACATATTGACATATCCTAAAAAGGATCACATCACAATCAATCACCAAAAGCATTTCATGATCAAGTGAAGTTCAAGGCAATTTCAAAGCTCATATGTGACCAACATGAATGAAAAATTCAAATCAAAACAGAAATGGTTCAAATAAATCTGGAAAAATCCATGCACATTCAAGACATCTAACATGATCAACATACAAAAAATCAGGGGAATCAGAGATCATTTGGCATAGAAATCAAGTTGCACAAGTTGGACAATCAAAGGTGTGACACAAATTGTCACACCAAGTTAGCACAAGCATAAAACAGCAATGGAGCATAGGAAAAATACCAAACCAAAACCAAAATGTCAAGAAATGTGTCTAGATACACCATGCAAAATTTCAGGTTCATTGGATAAGAAACAAGCATTTCACAATGAGATAAGCAAGGCAAGGTCACAATTAGACATATGATCAATCAACCTAGAACAAATTATTTTTCCAGCCACGCACAACTTGCAAATTCATGCTCATAAAAGACTAGACAGAATAAGGAGCATTTTGCAAAAAATTGGGATGAATTTGGATGAGTTTTCAATTTTATATGATTTTTCTAAGGTGAGAAAAAATTGAAATCCACATGTGAAGCACATAGCAAGGTTCATGGAGGGAAAATGAGAAAATGAGATAACATTTGAAATAATGTTCTCGCTGGGAATCGAAGACAGTGCGAATTCAAAAAGAAGCGCGCGCTTCCAAAACGACCGCGTTTCCCTGTAAAACCCTAGCGCGCGCTGAGTTTGTAGCTAATTGGAATTTCGTAGCAAAATCATGGCCAATTCGTAGCAAATCTGGAAATGCATGAAGTTCATAGGTTGAAGATGAAGATCATGATGATCTTCATCTGAATTTCCAGAAAATCCCAAAAGTGTCCAGAAATCACAAACAAGCACAGCATTCGAATCATCATCACATGCACATCAAAGATCCATAAACATTTCAACATAATTCATCACAACAAGATCAAATCGAAGAAAATAAAATTGAACATCAAACTTTCAATCATGCATATCTAGCTCAAAACAACACCAAATCACACGATTCAAAGCTCAGATTCATCAGGACAACAAGATCTACAACAATATCCTAATGAATTTTAAAATTAAGAGAGGCGAATTATGACCTCTTGAAGTGCAGAGCCTTTGAATCGCGTGCTACAAGGCTTGTAATGGCTCAAAGTTCCTCTATGATGCTTGTGGAGATGAATGCTGGTGAGATTGAAGCTCAATTGCACGTGAATCCAGTAGATTTTTGAAATTCCATGGATGCTTCAAGCTTCGAGTATGAACAAATATGGCACGATTCATTCCAATTCCACGTTCAAATCTCCTCAAAAATGCTTCCTCATCATGAATCAAATCAAGAGAAATGGCTTTTGTGTGAATAAATTGAAAAATATTTTGAGAGAAAAATTTGGAAAAATTTCTAGATCTAGATCTGAAATGAGTGTTTTTTCCAGAATGCAGTTATGATTAACAATATATAGGTCCTGCTAATGATGCTGAAATCAAGTTTAAGCCAAATGCAAATGAGATTAGCAACTTATGAGGTGTATGTACAAAAATGGTTTTTCACCTCATGCACTTCATGCATGCGTGAACAGTGCACAATGCTGATCCAAAACCTCTTAAACAAGGCCCAGGCAAGCTTATGGATTGGTATTTTATGCATATGATCATCCAAATTGATTTTATGAAATTTCTCTTCAAAAACTTCATGAATAAGCACATGATAATGCCAATGGAATTCAAGCCATGTAATGAGATGTTAAGAAACTACAAGTCATGATGAGAATATTGCAAAAAGAACCACTCATTTTGGAGCTTTGGTTGAAAAGTTATGCCCATTTGAATCTTCAAACACACTTTGCCATGATTTGATCATATCTCCTCAACCACACATTAAAAATTCATGATCTTGGACATTTTGGAAATGGGAGAGAAAGATCTACAAATTTCATGTTCAAAAAAAATTCATTTGAAGCTTTCTTGATGATGTAATATTGAGTTGAAGTTGGTCCAAAATCTTTCCATTTTTGGAAAGTTCAAATTATAGGTCACTTGTTAATTTTGGAAATTCTTGACCTGACTTCAAATTCTTCAATGTGAGTGTTTGAATTGTCAAATGAGACTTGTTTGAACATGAATGAAGTATTTCTAATCACTTCCCACCTCCAAATCCACAGTTGACTTTGTAGTTGACTTTCTAGGTCTTCAGATGACTTGAAAATGTTCTGATGAAATTCAAGGCTCTACCACTTGGGATTTTTGCTTCAAAATGACATCATAACTCATATGAACTCTTGTGAATGATTGTGGGGTCCAAATCTCAGGAATGACCACCATCTACTACTCAATGAATGCCTTTGATTGCCTTGACCTGTTAATGCTTCATCTGCAAGACAAAGGTTAGATGACATATTTTTGTACTTTTTGGTTAGTGATAAAAAGAACAACAATGATATACAAATGCAAACATGCTTGGTGATCAAGAACCACTCTCAAAAAGATGACCCACCCACAGGGAAGGAAGCAAGGTGTCCAATGATCCTTGAGGCAATGCAATGATATGATATGATGCCATGAGGGATCTTAGGGACAAAATTGGGGTCTTACAGATGCCCCTATTTAAGGTCATTCTAGCCGGAGAAGTGAAGGTTAAAATCTTCATCCCGACGCGGTAGAATGGGCTTAAATAACAGTAATGAGACAAATTTTTTTGGTCCCTAAGAGACCTCATGATGCAAAAGTATGTATGCAAAAGAAACAACCTCTGTGGTGAATACTGGTCCACAAAGAAAAGACGATCCATCGGAGTAATACACTCACCAGGAACAGAGACTCTAACAGGACTCTCATGGGGATAAGAACAAGAAAAAAGAATGCATGAGAAGGACACGACTCCGAATTAGGGGAAACTGACGCAGCGTGAACAAGACACGACTGGATTAGAGACCTTACTGGGGAGTAAAGGACTCAAACTGGGGAAAAAAAGAATTCCAAAGGAAGACACATCCATTGGAAAGACTCAAGCTGACTCAAACTATCCACAAAGGATACTTCGGATGAAAATCCGGACTCGGACTGGGGAAAAAGATTCACACAGAACCTCCCTGCCTGGGAAAAATTGCATATATTGGGGAAAACGCCAATACAGCAAAAGGGGAAATCACAACAGAAACTCCACTGGGGAAATGTCTAACAAAGACTCTCCTTGGGGAAAATCTGCAAGATGAGGTGTTACCGAATACTGGGTAACAAACTCAAAGAAACATGTGATCTAAACACTGGTTACTGGGTGAAAGAACAACAAGCTCAGGAAGAATGAATATCTAAAACCGGTATAAGGGTGAGAGATATCAATCAACCAAACATCTGAGAAAGACCTGGAAAAGGTACATCAACTCAGGAAAATCTGACTCCACAGGGGACCAAGGTCATAATAGGGAGCAGAAAGGAAGGAACACCAGGGATACCAGTTACTGGGTATATAATAGGTGACCGACCAAAGCGTGAATTGGTAAATATGCCAAATCACTCATCATCCGAAAGGAGGGCTTGAAAAAGAAAATCGACTTACAGGATGGACATTCGACTCCGCAACGGGAAAGCGAATCTTACTCAGCCGGGGAAAAAACCCAAAGAGCGCATGAGATATAATATCAATTACCGTCAGAACGTGGATAGTATACTCGCATGAGATATATTATCTATTACCGTCAGAACGTAGATAGTATACTCGCATGGAAGGAACACCAGGGATACCGGTTACTGAGTATATAATAGGTGACCAACCGAAAAGAGAAACAATCGTTACCAACACCATCAGGGTAAACGAAAGATAACTCACAGGGGATAAATTGCAAGCATCCGGCAATCATCCAGGAGACATATCACCAGCTACTGGGAGATACACTCAAAAAAGGAGAACAAAGAAATATTCGATTCCTCAAAGGAATACGAATCTTACTCGACTGGGAAACACAACAGGCTTCGACCGAAGAGTGCATGAGATATATTATCCATTACCGTCAGAACGTGGATAACCTACTCGCATGGAAGATTATCCACAACCGGTTACTGGGTTAATAAAGGATAAATCAACCGAAAAGAAAGGCATCGGGATACCAAAACTAGGTATATAAAGATGATCGATCAAAGGGAGCAACGATCATTACCGGCAAAAGGGTAAATGAAAGAGAAACTCACTGGGGATGCATTGATAAACATCAATGATCCAGGGAACAAATCACTGGCATACGGTGAAAGGACCCGCTGAGGATAAAATTGCTAGCATCCGGCAACTATCCACAAGGAAAGATCTGTTGGGGATACAATTGCTAGCATACGGAAATCACCCAGAAGAGAGAGGGAATATCAACATCGAATACTGGATGAAGATAACCACAAAGAGTAACCATCATCGGTTAGGATGAACAACAAGGTTAACTCTGCAAAGGGGAGAAATAAGGATTTACAACTACCGATTACAGGGTAGAAGACCACAAAAAATCCACCGTCAACCAGAATGAACCAACAAAGGTTACCTCTGCTAGGGGAAAAAGTAGGATTTATAACTACCGAATACATGGTAGAAAACCAACAACTCTCCTGAGGAATAAAAGTTATATAACCACAAATTCCACCAAGAAGAAAAAGGGAACAAAGGACTTATAACTACCGGTTACTGGGTAGAGGCCGAAACTAGGCTGGGGATAAAAAGAATTATTGCCGGCTACTGGGCAATTCATTCATTTATTCCACAGGGAAGTACAAGAGACAGTTAAAAAAAAAGGGGGGGGCAATTCAGGATAAATCCAAAAAGGCAAACTGAATCAAGACTCGTCCTAATGAGGATATAACTCAATAGGAAGATCCGTCCCAATATATGTGTTGGGAGGAAACGGAAACAACCGTCATCCACGAGGATATATCTCAGTGGGGAATTGCAGAAGAAAAGACAGACACTTTCTGCTTATGGGGCTGACTCTATATTGAGATTAGACACCCGACATCTGCTTGGGAAGATCTACTGGAGAGATCCATATCACCATCAGCAGGAGACAACAAACAAGAGATATATGGCAAGAAATGCAACCTGAATATCTGAATGTTGAAAGTATGCATGAATATGCGTAATTTATGTTTGATGAATGCTGACAAAACAGACATATCTAACACAAACAGGCCCAGGAATCAAACGCCCGGTACTACACTTCCAGAGGAAAAATCCAAAGAAATCCAACTGGAAAGCCAATCCGCTGGAGATCTACATGCTAAAAAGCAAAGATCTGTCGGAAAAACAGAAGATCAGAGATATCAAAGAAATCACAAAATCTCTGAGTGACGGATCATCAATCAACCCAACTAGGGAACAGAAGTTCACAACAGGCAGAAACGGCCACAAAGGCAAAATCTGTTGGGGAAATGGAGAAATCCCGAGATTTCTGCAGGGGGTCCTCAGTATTAACTGGGAAACAAGAGTTCACTGCACAAGCAAGAACTGCTGACGAGAATAGAATACACAAGTAGAATCTAGCCGCACAAGCAACTCTACTGGGGATACTGTCAGCCACTCCATTGGGGATAAACCCACTGAGGGAAAATAGATCACACAAGTAGATTCTGCCACAAGCCACTCTACTGGGGATCAAAAGCATCAGGAAATCAACCAAATCTATGAATAATAGATCACCAACCAACCCGACTGGGGAACAGAAGTTTACAACAGGCAGAAACTGCGACAAAAGCAACTCTGTTGAGGAAGCCAACTCTGTTGGGGATACTGCAGGGAAATCATGAAACTTCTACAGGGAAACATCACAGACGCAATCCACTGTACCACAAATCTATTGGGGAATTATCTGAGGAAGAGAAGGAGAGCTGGGGATCAACCTCCAAATGCTGAACCTTCCAAGAAGAAACTACCAACTGTTGAGGAGGAAATAATCACTGCTCTGCTGAAGGGGTAAAAGGTGAAAACCCTCGACAAGCACTCTGATGGGGAGATATAGCATAGATGAAGTACATCATGCCAACACCTTCACTGGCAACTTTACTGAGGAAACAGCCGAAGTACCGAGATGTCAACCCACCAACTACCGAATCTTCCAAAAGGAAAGCACCCATGTTGGGGAGAGAATATTGTTGGAGAGGATTGTGAAGTTCTCAACAAACACTCTGCTTAGGGAACAAAATATCAACAGAAGCTCTGCTTAGGGAACAATCCTAACAACAATCTGGATAAAAGAGGATACAACCAAAGCCAGGAATATGAACAAATGTCTTACCCTGTTGGAAATCGTGCCACCCTCGGGAGAGCACTGAGAAATTCTTAAGTATCCTTTTATCATTGTGAATGTTCACTTTGTTTAAACAACAATTTGAAAAATTTATTTGTTTAAAACAATGACATTTTATCAGTTAAAACATGCAAAACATTTGTTGAATTGAAACAAATAAGAGTGCAAATAATTGGATAAAAGCTCAAATTGATTTGATGGAATGGTAGTCTGCGAATGGCGAGACTCCATAGATCTGTACAAATTTGAAATCAGTGATATATATTGGAAGAGGGCTACATTGAACACAATGATCCTTTCTCTACCAATTTGAATCCGATGTATTCGAAGCTTCAGTTGACGACGAATCGAGAATCTCTGACGAAAAGACAGTTGTGGAGCAGAAAGTCTTGTCAGGATGCAGTTACTTGCCAAATCCCTAATTTTTGCCTAGATTGCCCCAGGGTGAGGTACTCAATCTAGCGGGATGCAAATATCATTTTTTTCATGTCTCTGACTTTTTCCTGGATCACCCTTTCGGGTTTTCCACCGAGACGCTCATTTTTGCCTAAGCCGCCCTTTCGGGTTTTCAACTTAGCGAGCTATTCTGTTTTTCATATACTCTTTATTTCTCTTTTTTTTTAGGCAAAGTATTTCTTGACTGCATCTGAATTCACAGGACGAGTGAAATCCTCCCCATCCATTGTTGTAAGTATCAAAGCGCCGCCTGAAAAGGCTCTCTTAACAACATATGGACCTTCATAGTTTGGGGTCCACTTGCCCCTGGAATCGGGCGCGAAAGACAAGACTTTCTTGAGCACGAGGTCACCTTCTCGGAACACACGAGGCTTGACCTTCTTATCGAATGCTTTCTTCATTCTCTGCTGATACAACTGACCATGGCACATGGCAGTCAATCGCTTCTCTTCAATCAAATTCAACTGGTCGTAACGACTCTGAATCCATTCAGCATCAGTCAACTTGGCTTCCATCAAGACTCTCATTGATGGGATCTCCACCTCTACTGGGAGAACAACCTCCATGCCATAAACAAGAGAAAAAGGGGTTGCCCCTGTTGAAGTGCGGACAGATGTACGGTACCCATGCAAAGCAAATGGCAGCATCTCATGCCAATCTTTGTACGTAACAACCATCTTCTGGATAATCTTCTTGATGTTCTTATTAGCTGCTTCAACAGCCCCATTCATCTTGGGTATGTAGGGAGAGGAGTTATGATGTGAAATCTTGAACTCAGCGCACAACTCTTCCATCATCTTGTTATTCAGATTAGATCCATTATCAGTAATGATCTTATCTGGCACACCATAACGGCATTTAAGCTGATTTTTGATAAACTTCACGACCACTTGCCTGGTCACATTCGCATATGATGCGGCTTCAAACCATTTGGTGAAGTAATCAATCATGCCGATCATGTCGATTCCCCACATAGAGAAAGGACATGGTGATGAAATCACATTCAGAAGTGTCGGAGGAATATGAATCTTATCCGCATAAATCTGACACTTGTGGCATTTCTTCACATATTTGCAGCAGTCAGACTCCATTGTCAGCCAATAGTAGCCTGCTCTCAACATCTTTCTAGCCATGGCATGTCCATTGGAATGAGTACCAAATGAACCCTCATGGACCTCAGTCATCAACAGGTTTGCTTCGTGTCTATCCACGCATCTGAGCAAAACCATGTCAAAATTTCTCTTGTAAAGCACTTCACCACTGAGGTAGAAACTGCCTGACAACCTTCTCAGAGTTTTCCTATCCTTCACAGATGCCCCAGGTGGGTAGACCTGGTTCTGGAGGAAATTCTTGATATCGAAATACCACGGCTTGTCATCATTCACTTCTTCAACTGCAAACACGTGAGATGGTCTATCCAAGCGCATCACGGTGATATTGGGAACTTCATTCCAATACTTGACTACAATCATCGAAGCAAGCGTAACAAGCGCATCTGCCATCCGGTTATCTTCTCGAGGAATATGATGAAAGTCAACTTCTGTAAAGAACGTTGAAATCCTCCTCGCATAATCTCTATATGGAATGAGACCCGGCTGATTCGTCTCCCATTCACCCTTGATCTGATTGACAACCAAGGCCGAATCACCATACACGTCAAGATGCTTAATTCTCAAATCAATACATTCTTCTAATCCCAAAATGCAGGCTTCGTACTCAGCCATATTATTCGTGCATTTGAAAGTTAGCCTTGTTGTAAAAGGAATATGTGTGCCATGAGGAGTAATGATTACTGCCCCAATTCCATTTCCGTACTGATTCACAGTGGCATCAAACACCATCGTCCATCTGGAACGAGGTTCTGGACCTTCATCAAGTGTAGGCTCATCACGATCTTTCATTTTCAAATACAGAATCTCCTCGTCAGGGAAGTCGTACTGAACAGACTGATGATCTTCAATCGGCTTATGCGCCAAATGGTCAGCCAAGATACTACCTTTAATAGCTTTCTGAGCTCGATACTCGATATCATACTCAGACAACAACATCTGCCAACGGGCAATTCTCCCAGTTAAAGCAGGCTTCTCGAAAATATACTTGATTGGATCCATTCGGGATATCAACCAAGTTGTATGATTTATCATGTACTGGCGTAGACGCTTAGCAGCCCAAGCCAAAGCGCAACACGTCTTCTCAAGCATAGAGTATCGAGACTCACAATCAGTAAACTTCTTACTGAGGTAGTAGATAGCAGATTCTTTCTTTCCCGATTCGTCTTGTTGACTGAGTACACAACCCATCGAGTCTTCAAGAACAGTCAGATACATGATCAGAGGTCTTCCTTCTACAGGCGGAGACAAGATCGGAGGTTCAGACAGATACTCTTTGATACTGTCGAAAGCTTTCTGGCAATCCTCGGTCCAATCAAGAGACTGATCTTTCCGAAGAAGCTTGAATATCGGCGCACATGTGGCAGTCATGTGGGATATAAATCTGGAAATATAATTCAAGCGGCCAAGAAAACCTCGGACTTGCTTCTCAGTTTTGGGCGCAGGCATCTCTTGTATTGCTTTGACCTTTGCAGGATCAACTTCAATACCTCTCTCGCTGACAACAAAACCCAACAACTTGCCAGAACGGACTCCAAATGTACATTTGTTCGGATTCAGACGAAGCTTGTACTTCCTCAACAAATGTTCAACAAGTTCAACTTCCGTTCTAGACTTAGCAACCATGTCGTCGACATAGACCTCTATCTCCTTGTGCATCATATCATGAAACAAGGTAGTCATAGCACGTTGATACGTGGCTCCAGCGTTCTTCAATCCTAAGGGCATCACTCGATAACAGAATGTTCCCCAAGGTGTGATGAATGTTGTCTTCTCCATATCCTCGGGTGCCATCTTGATTTGATTATAACCGGAAAATCCGTCCATAAACGAGAAGACTTTGAATTTAGCTGTATTGTCTACCAACATATCAATGTGTGGTAGAGGAAAATCATCTTTTGGACTAGCTTTATTCAAATCTCTGTAATCAACACACATACGGACTTTTCCGTCTTTCTTAGGCACAGGCACAATATTGGCCACCCATTAAGGATATGTAGAAGTCACCAGAAACCCCGCATCAATTTGCTTCTGAACTTCCTCTTTCATCTTTACTGCCATATCTGGATGAGTTCTTCTGAGCTTCTGCTTCACTGGCACGCACTCAGGCTTCAAAGGCAGGAAATGTTGCACAATATCTGTATCTAGACCTGGCATGTCTTCATACGACCAAGCGAAGATATCGGAATATTCTCGTAGCAAACTGATCAACCCCTTCTTGACAGACTCTTCAAGGAGTACCCCAATCTTCACCAAACGAACACAATCTTCAGACCCCAAGTTGACTGTTTCCAGATCTTCGAGATGCGGCTGAATGATCTTCTTCTCGTGCTCAAGGAGACGGGAAATCTCATCAGGAATCCCTTCAACATCATCTTCCTCTGCCTCGAATACAGGGAATTCAAAATTGGGAGATGGCGTTGGATCATTATGTTCAATGGGTTTTAGAATCAATCTGCATAATGATTTTGGATAATAAAGCTTTAGAATTTAAACAAACAAATCATTATGCAGATGAAAAAAATGTTTTTATTCTTGTTTTTAGGGTTTTTTGTGATCACCGATTTCATGCAAAAGCAAAAAGTGAAAACAAATGGAAAAACAAATGTTTAACATGCATTAATTGAATGAAATATCATTGTATAAATGATGCCAAGAATGTCATCACTTCTCCTTTTGGCATGGGAGAAGGGTTTTTAAATAAAGTGAACAAATTAAGCTGACTTATGAATGACCGTAGGAACATCCACAGCGACCCAATTGTGGCAGACACCGCCAGGAATAACGAAGTTGCTCAAATCTTCTGCATCCTCTTCCAGAATAGCAGCAGTTTCTTCAGCTTGATCAACATGGATGAAACCTCCACTCTTGAACAGCCCTTTATCATTGAATGCCCCAGAAGAATAGCCAATGCCAGCCCGAGGTTTATTATCTTCAAGCTCAATCATCTTCCCTAAACCAGCAACTGCACCACATTCGATGGCCAGTTTCGCATCACGATAGGAAGCAAATGAAGGAGACTTCTTCTCAATCGGCTCGGCAACAGACAAAGCTTGGAAAGGCATTCCAACTTCATCCTCAGCATCAATATATGAGAAAGAAGACAAATGGCTAACCAGGAGAGCCTTTTCTCCCCCTACCACAACCAATTTCTTATTCTTGACGAATTTCAGCTTCTGGTGTAGGGTGGATGTCACGGCGCCAACCTCGTGAATCCATGGTCTGCCAAGGAGACAGCTATAAGATGGGTGGATATCCATAACCTGAAAGGTAACTTGGAAATCACTTGGTCCAATCTTGATTGGGAGATCAACTTCCCCAATCACGGTCTTACGCGACCCATCGAAAGCCTTCACAACAACACCACTCTGCCTCATGGGAGGCCCCTGATATGACAATCTCGAAAGAGTAGTCTTCGGCAATACATTCAAAGATGACCCAGTGTCTACCAGCACGTTGGACATGGTGTCGTTCTTGCAATTCATAGAAATATGTAAAGCCATGTTGTGGTCTCTTCCCTCCTCAGGGAGATCAGCGTCACAGAAACTCAAAGTGTTGCAAGCAGTAATGTTTGCAACTATACTATCAAACTGCTCAATAGTGACGTCATGATCAACATAAGCCACGTCCAATACTTTCTGCAGAGCCTCCCTATGGGGTTCTGAATTCAGAAGCAAAGATAGCACGGAGATCTTGGACGGCGTTTGTAGAAGCTGGTCTACAACGTTGTACTCACTCTTCTTGATGAGCCTCAGCATCTCATCACAGTCTTCATTCACAATGCCACTAGGGCCAACAGAAGATGCATGAGTCTTTTGTACAGAGGAGGGTTTAGCAACAGGTGCCGGATTCGGAACATTCACTGCAGTCCCAACCGGACGCTCAGCAGAATCAGAAACAACATGAGTCTTCAGGGGTGCAGAAAATACACGACCACTACGGGTCAACCCGCTCATATCAGCAATATTTACCACAGAGGTTGAAGGCAAAGGCACTTCTTTCCCATCTTCAACAGCAACTGAACTGTAACGAAAGGGAATTGCTCTATCTGAAGCATAAGGCACAGGGCCTGCAGGTTTGATCACTAAGGAAGGAGAGGCCTTCGGCTTGCTACCATCATATCGGATGACACTAGGCTCAGGGATCTTGAACACAGGAGAAATCACATTCACCTCAGGTTCATCTTCATCAACGTTTCTGTTTTGAAGAATCTCAATAGTACCATCATCTAGCAGCTCTTGAAGCTCTCTGCGCACTTGGCGACAACCCAATCTATTGACAAAGCAGATACGGCGTTTGTCATGGTTGTGCTCCATATGACTGTAATCACACAGCAGACGATGCAACTCAACCAATGACTGTCGAATATGGCTTACATATTTGACCTTATACTTGCTAGGGCAACCCTGGACCATGTTAACCGACTTCCCATGCTCGGGCAATGGGTTCTTCGTAACATTGGGGCCTGAGTCCTCAAAGCTCAGAATGCCGCATCTCATAAGGTCTTGCACCTTAGTCTTCAATGGATAGCAGTTTTCTATATTGTGACCGGGAGCACCGGAATGATAAACACAATGCTGGTCGGGCTTGTACCACCACTTCGGGTTAGCAGGTACAACCGGAGGATCCCTCGGGGTAATCAGTTTCCGCTCTATTAAAGAGGGATATAGCTCAGCGTATGACATAGGAATAGGATCGAAAGTGACCTTCTTCCTATCATAATTCAAATTAGCCTGATTACTATTGCCACGAGGCTGGTAAGCCTGTTGCTGTGGGTGATGCTGTTGTTGATACTGAGGTTGTTGCTGATTATGCTGATTGTTGTCTCTGAAGACAGGTGCTATATGAGCCACCTGATGCTGATTGTTGGCATGACGCACAGGCTTCCTCTTGGCAGAGGGTCTTCTAGGTTTAACATGGGATTGCACAGCATGTGCCTCCCCATCTTTCTTCTTAAACGCCCCATATCGTTTAGAAGAGCCTTCATCCTTAGATAACCGTCCTTCCCGGACTCCTTCCTCCAATCGCATCCCCATGTTCACCATCTCAGTGAAATCAGAGGGAGCACTAGCGACCATCCGCTCATAATAAAATGAACTAAGAGTTTTCAAAAAGATCTTAGTCATCTCCTTCTCTTCCAGCGGAGGAGTAATCTGAGCTGCCAGCTCTCGCCACCTCTGGGCATACTCCTTAAATGTCTCTTTGTCCTTCTGGGACATAGCTCTGAGTTGATCACGGTCAGGAGCCATATCCATATTATATTTGTATTGCTTGACGAAGGCTTCGCCAAGATCGTTGACGGAACGGATGTTTGCACTATCAAGGCTCATATACCAACGAAGAGCTGCACCAGACAAACTATCCTGAAAATAATGAATCAGCAGTTGATCATTATCCGTCTGAGTAGACATTTTCCTGGCATACATAACCAGGTGGCTAAGAGGGCAGGTGTTCCCCTTATACTTCTCAAAGTCAGGGACTTTGAATTTGACAGGTATCTTAACACCGGGAACCAAGCACAGTTCAACAGCAGACTTGCCGAACAAATCTTTCCCTCGGAGGGTCTTCAATTCCTTGCGGAGCTCAAGGAATTGGTCATTCATCGCATCCATCTTTTCATTAACATCTGGGCCCTCAGACGACTCAGAATGAAAGATGGTGTCATCTACCCTGGGAATGGTATGCACGACAGGAGGAGGCATCGCAAGGACCGGGCTAGATGCCGGCATAGAAGCAAAGGTAGGAGCTGGAATATCAGGCATAAAATCAGGAGGCATACCCCACGGAAACCCGACTGGCATAGCTGGCATGAATTGGTACTGGCAGCTGGCACTGTTGACGAAGCGACCTCAGAAATAACAGTCCTCTGGGGAGGAGTTGTAGGAGGTGGAGATGGTTGATTCTGAGCAGCCAAGAATTGCTCCATTAGAGCACTCAGTCTAGCGACCTCTTCCTTCAGCTCACGGTTCTCTTGTTCAAGTTGATCCATCACTCTTGCAGAATTGGCTCGGGTGTAGTACCGATGAGTCAGCTTGTCTTCAAAATAAATGAAGATCACAAAGTTAGGCCACAAACAAGAAGACCAGAACAACACCTGCTTATGCAAATGATGCATGCAATGCTCGTGCATATGCTTTGTTTTTATTTCGAGGAAATTTTAGGGTATCATTTGCAAAAATGTTTTTTTTTTTGAAATTTTAAGCATTTAATCGCATATAGAAAATATCTCATCAAATATATTCAAGATAAAGAAGTACAGCATTGTTGGTTATTACAAGGGAAAAGGAAAATAAACATCCTATGGATCCCTAGAAGCTCGAGATGCTGGAAGACGAGATGCACAAAGCCTCTTGATCTCTCTCTCATATGCTGCTTCCATATCTGCTTTCTCCTTAGCAAGTCGATCATACTTCCTCTTCCAAAACTTGGAAGACTGAGGAAGCAGAGAAGTCCAGGTATCATTCGGATCGTCTATCACCTGATGCTCGAGGAATTCGATCAGAGCGTCCTTCTCCTTAAGCTGTTGGAGCAACTCTTCTTTTTCACGGATCCAGGCACGTGAAAGGTCTTTGTCTCTCAACTCCTCTACGCCTTGGTTAGGGAGGGTTGAAGGCCCAGCTACGACCAACGGTGTAGGTCTCGGATAATCATATGGCATAAGATACTCAGAGGCTCTCTGTCTGACCCAAGAAGTATACGGCTCCAAAGCAATGCAGTTCTTCGGACCCAACTCGCTTCTACCCTTCTTGTGAATCTTGTGCCAAGCGCGGACCATCCTGGCTTTCAGACCTTGGGGATCTTTACCCTCCTGAAATAATACACCTTCTAACAAAATGTTATGAGGTTTATCCTTTAGGGGGAACCCAAGTTGACGATGTGCTAAGATAGGGTTGTAGCTGATCCCACCACATGTACCAAGAAGAGGCACATTAGGGAATTCACCACAATAATCAATGATCTGAACGGTATCATACACGCGAGCATACCAAGAGATATCGTCATTAGTGAGAGACATAAGTCTCGTAGACCACCGTAGACATCCCTTGTTCTCCTTGAAAGCAACCGTCTGCGGTAAGTGAGAAATAAACCACTTATACAACAGAGGCAAACAGCACACAATAGCTCCTCCACCCTTTGCATTCCTCAGATGCAAAGAGAAATAGGTATCGCCCAACAGAGTAGGAACGAGATTAAGAACAGAAAGAATCCTAATGGCGTTCGCATCCACAAATTTGTCGATGTTGGGGAACAATACCAAACCATAGATGAGCAGCACGAATATGGCCTCAAAGGCATCCTCACTCATGGCCTTCCCATAAACGGTAGCTTGAGCGACGAGGAAATCAGAAGGAAGACCCTGAATTCCACCTTTGGTGGTCATATGCGCTTCAATCAGGGATTCATCTATGTGCAACAAGTCTGCAATCTCTCGAGAAGTCGGAATACTCTCTAAGCCATTGAACGGCACCTGATCCAGAATAGGAATACCCACGAGATGAGCATACTCCTCGAGCGTAGGCAACAGCTGAAAGTCCGGAAAAGAGAAGCAGTGATACAGAGGATCATAGAACTGCGCCAAAGTACTCATCAACCCTTCGTCAACCTGAGTAGTCAACAGAGGCAGAAGCTTCCCATAACGAGCTTTGAAACCCAAGGGATCTAATACATAAGATGTCAGATTCCTTAACTCTTTCAGATCGGGCTGTCTAAAGCTGTACTTCTTTGTATGCCTTTTTGGTCTTTCCATGTCTAAGTTTTGCAAATAAACCCTTTAAGTTCCTTGAAAATTTTCTGATTTTTATGATGACATGAATGCAGATGAATGCATGAATGTATGAATGCAGCAATCACACTCAAGGATCAAGCAAGTCACACCAGACAAAGGTCATGGGAAAGCTCATAGTATCCTTAATATCAATCATCCATTTTGGTGAATTATGGTTTACACCTTATCAACACCCAAGTTCCATTGATATTAACAATACATGAACCGGCTCAATCATCCTTAATATCAATCATCCATTTTGGTGGATTATGGTTTACACCTTATCAACACCCAAGTTCCATTGATATTAAGGATGTCTGAACGACTCAACCACGAATCACGGGTTTGTTGAGAGTCACGAGCATGGAGTCTCGGTTGAGAACCACCCAAAGGGAGTGTACTAGGGTTTAAACCTGCCGAACATGTTCTACCAGAGGTTCCCATAGTCATCATCCCATCTTTAGAATATTATCGGAGGAACGAATACTCGTATTCAAAAAATATTCTCAAGAGAGACTCTTATGAGTGTAGTGTCGCGTAACAATCGCATCAGATCTTACATCTAAACGACCTCCGCACTACGTCCTAAAAATAGGCCAAGATGGGCTTGGTAAACTAAGGTCCTTGGCTTCTAAGGCACATGTTAAAAGAATAATGCCTAACCACAAATGACTTGTGTGACATTATTAATCCAACATGACCTCCACCAAGTGAATGGACTCGCAAGTCAACTTGCTAAGGAATACTCCACACAAGTCGACGAGACTATGCCATTCTCCTATCCTAAGGTGCACTCGAATTCGGGTATAGAACTCATCTCACAGATATCACCAAGCAAACAACAATTATATATCAAGCAATTCAAGCATTACAATCAATACAGTAATCCCAAATTGTACAAAAATATGTCATATAACAAATAAACAATATCATACAACAAGGGTGAAAAGTAGGCAAAACCACCAAGGACACTCCCCAGCAGAGTCGCCACTTTTCTGTAGCGGTGTATTCGTCACTTTATGATTTATTGACTAAATCAAAAGCAAAGCATACAAAGAATCGAGCCGCCACCGCACTTTTATTTATCCAAAGGAATGGCTAAAAAGCGAACAAAAGCCTAAGAAGTTTTACACATAGAAAACTAATGAAAAAGGACAGAGATCTGGGGAAGGGGTTAATTACGCAATGGGAAGGTGTTAGGCACCCAAAACGTCCTAGGTACTTCTAGGGAGCCCTTTTCACAACTTGTTGTATGAGATGTTATTTGTTTATGAAATATTTATTGTGCAAACATGATTGAAGGGATGAGAAAAGAATATACAAATTATTATTTCTGTGTTTGAACGGATGAACCCGTTGCCTACGTACCTTTCCATGGAAGGTAAGGATCAAAACGCCGTAGTTCGGCTAAAAGATTTCCAAAAGTAAGTGAATTGATTTTAAAACAAAAGCCCTAAGGTCTTTCGTTATCCACGGGAGAAAACTCAACCTATACAAACAACAAGTCCACCATGTGAGAAAAGCTTCAACTTGCTAGTGAGGGGTTAACCCTATAATAAGCAAAGAAGTCTTACAATTCAATCACTAAGGACAAAAGGTGAGATTAACATCAACCAACTGGGATAAATCAAACCTATGGCTAATGTATGAAAACTTATCAAGAAAGTGGACTTGAGCCACAAAATAATTGAATGAGTGGAATTAACCAATTAGAATTTATTCACAAAAAGATGGTCAAAGTATGATTAGAATTCAATTCAAAAGAAGTATTATGAAAACGAAGTTTGAAAAATCAGAGGCTTAAGGCCTAGGTTTCTAATTTGAAAGAACAAAATGAAAATGTTTGCACAATAGTTTTCAGGTTTTGGGTTAACATGCAAATGGAGGTTTAAAGAAACAAAAAGGTGGGAGTGTTAAGGGAGTAAAACTTCTTAGATGTTCACCTCTTGAGATCATATGTAGATGATTCAAGTGATTCCTTTGGAATAAGGCAAAAAGCAAATAACAGATGAACAAAGTAAATGGATACCGGATGCCAATCAATGGACTTATTCCAATATCACAAAACAAAATGGATACCGGATGCCAATCAATGGACTTATACCGATCTCCTAAAGCAAAGAGCAAACATGGATACCAGATGTCAATCAATGGACTTATACTAGTCTCCTAAAACAAAATGGATACCGGAAGCCAATCAATGGACTTATACCAATCTCCTAAAACAAAATGAAACAATGATACCAGATGCCAATCAATGGACTTATACTAGTCTCACAAAACCAAATGAAATAAGGATACCAGATGCCAAACAATGGACTTATACTAGTCTCCTAAAACAAAGAGAAACATGGATACCAGATGCCAACAAATGGACTTATACTAGTCTCCTACCATATCATGGGAAACAACTGCCAAGTAATGGACTTATGCTTGCCTCCTCCATGGACAAAACAAAATGTTACAAAACAATGTTTATGAAATGATATACAAGTAATGATGACAAATGCACAAAGGCACACTCAAGCAAATATGCACAGATGAATCAAGTAAGCAAACAAACAAGTCAATTAGCACACACTATATACACTCAATTAGGCTCAAGCAAGGTTAGGCTTTACAGCCAGCTGGAATGGGGTTATTTGAGCTCTTAACCCTAACATTGAGAGTTAGGGTGAAGCAGATGAAATGAAGATGAGGGGTGTGCCTCATAGCTCTTATCCCTGGTCAGGGAGAGCTTTGATCAATGGAAAGTGTGGGAGTTCAGAAAGTTGGAACTCTTCTCCACAAATGGACTCTATAAGAGCTTGGGTTATTATTCACCATGCATCAACACATGGTGTGAGAAAGGTGAATGACACACTGAGTAGAAGGAGATGGATTACACATCTCTTTTATCTGCCAATTGCCTCATGAGAGGACTTTTCCTGCTTGGCACAAAAATTAAACAAGCACAAACATTGCCTCTTAAGGAGGACTTCAGACAGGTGCCTACCAATAACAGTAGGTCTTCCAGACTACATGAAGATTAGAGATTATACCTAAGTGGTTAAGCAACCAAGCAAAAGCAAAGTTAAAATGAACTTAAAGCAACTTATGTACCTGTGGAAACACTAAACTAATTAGTACAATGCTCAGACAAACAGACAACAGTCAATAAGCAACAGGCAATCCTAATGTACAAAATGTGTAAGCCATAAGGCAAAATAAAATGAATTAGCATCAACCTACAAAACACACAAGTGTTAGTAATCAAAATCAAACATCAATATTCACATGATGGAGCATCATCAACTATGGAACTTGGATGCTTTAACCTGAAATCAAAACTCAAATATAAGCAACAAACCACTAGGTCAAAGCCTAGGGTCAAAGATGGAGAAAAAAATTCAAAGCAGGGGCTGAAATTTAACACAAAGTAACCTCACACACATATTGACATATCCTAAAAAGGATCACATCAAAATCAATCACCAAAAGCATTTCATGATCAAGTGAAGTTCAAGGCAATTTCAAAGCTCATATGTGACCAACATGAATGAAAAATTCAAATCAAAACAGAAATGATTCAAATAAATCTGGAAAAGTTCATGCACATTCAAGACATCTAACATGATCAACATACAAAAAATCAGGGGAATCAGAGATCATTTGGCATAGAAATCAAGTTGCACAAGTTGGACAATCAAAGGTGTGACACAAATTGTCACACCAAGTTAGCACAAGCATAAAACAGCAATGGAGCATAGGAAAAATACCAAACCAAAACCAAAATGTCAAGCAATGTGTCTAGATACACCATGGAAAATTTCAGGTTCATTGGATAAGAAACAAGCATTTCACAATGACATAAGCAAGGCAATGTGACTAGACAGAATAAGGAGCATTTTGCAAAAAATTGGGATGAATTTGGATGAGTTTTCAATTTTATATGATTTTTCTAAGTTGAGAAAAAAGTTGAAATCCACATGTGAAGCACATAGCAAGGTTCATGGAGGGAAAATGAGAAAATGAGATAACATTTGAAATAATGTTCTCGCTGGGAATCGAAGTCAGTGCGAATTCAAAAAGAAGCGTGCGCTTCCAAAACGACCGTGTTTCCCTGTAAAACCCTAGCGCGCGCTGAGTTCGTAGATAATTGGAATTTCGTAGCAAAATCATGGCCAATTCGTAGCAAATCTGGAAATGCATGAAGTTCATAGGTTAAAGATGAAGATCATGATGATCTTCATCTGAATTTCCAGAAAATCCAAAAAGTGTCCAGAAATCACAAACAAGCACAGCATTCGAATCATCATCACATGCACATCAAAGATCCATAAACATTTCAACATAATTCATCATAACAAGATCAAATCGAAGAAAATAAAATTGAACATCAAACTTTCAATCATGCATATCTAGCTCAAAATAGCACCAAATCACACGATTCAAAGCTCAGATTCATCAGGACAACAAGATCTACAACAATATCCTAATGAATTTTAAAATTAAGAGAGGCGAATTATGACCTCTTGAAGTGCAGAGCCTTTGAATCGCGTGCTACAAGGCTTGTAATGGCTCAAAGTTCCTCTATGATGCTTGTGGAGATGAATGCTGGTGAGATTGAAGCTCAATTGCACGTGAATCCAGTAGATTTTTGAAATTCCATGGATGCTTCAAGCTTCGAGTATGAACAAATATGGCATGATTTCTTCCAATTCCACGTTCAAATTTCCTCAAAAATGCTTCCTCATCATGAATCAATTAAGAGAAATGGCTTTTGTGTGAAGAAATTGAAAAATATTTTGAGAGAAAAATTTGGAAAAATTTCTAGATCTAGATCTGAAATTAGTGTTTTTTCCAGAATGCAGTTATGATTAACAATATATAGGTCCTGCTAATGATGCTGAAATCAAGTTTAAGCCAAATGCAAATGAGATTAGCAACTTATGAGGTGTATGTACAAAAATGGTTTTTCACCTCATGCACTTCATGCATGCGTGAACAGTGCACAATGTTGATCCAAAACCTCTTAAACAAGGCCCATGCAAGCTTATGGATTGGTATTTTATGCATATGATCATCCAAATTGATTTTATGAAATTTCTCTTCAAAAACTTCATGAATAAGCACATGATAATGCAAATGGAATTCAAGCCGTGTAATGATATGTTAATAAACTACAAGTCATGATGAGAATATTGCAAAAAGAACCACTCATTTTGGAGCTTTGGTTGAAAAGTTATGCCCATTTGAATCTTCAAACACACTTTGCCATGATTTGATCATATCTTCTCAACCACACATTAGAAATTCATTATCTTGGACATTTTGGAAACGGGAGAGAAAAATCTACAACTTTCATGTTCAACAAAATTTCATTTGAAGCTTTCTTGATGATGTACTATTGAGTTGAAGTTGGTCTAAAATCTTTCCATTTTTGGAAAGTTCAAATTATAGGTCACTTGCTATTTTTGGAAATTCTTGACCTGACTTCAAATTCTTCAATGTGAGTGTTTGAAATGTCAAATGAGACTTGTTTGAACATGAATGAAGTATTTCTAATCACTTCCCACCTCCAAATCCACAGTTGACTTTGCAGTTGACTTTCTAGGTCTTTAGATGACTTGAAAATGTTCTGATGAAATTCAAGGCTCTACCACTTGGGATTTTTGCTTTAAAATGACATCATAACTTATATGAACTCTTGTGAATGATTGTGGGGTCCAAATCTTTAGAATGACCACCATCTACTATTCAATAAATGCCTTTGATTGCCTTGACCTGTTAATGCTTCATCTGCAAGACAAAGGTTAGATGACATATTTTTGTACTTTTTGGTTAGTGATAAAAAGAACAACAATGATATACAAATGCAAACATGCTTGGTGATCAAGAACCACTCTCAAAAAGATGACCCACCCACAGGGAAGGAAGCAAGGTGTCCAATGATCCTTGAGGCAATGCAATGATATGATATGATGCCATGAGGGATCTTTGGGACAAAATTGGGGTCTTACACTATATATATATATATATATATATATATATATATATATATATATATATATATATATATATATATATATATATATATATATATATATATATATATATATATATATATATATATATATAGTGGTTCACCAACCAGGCTCACTATGCTTACTCCACTCATCAATGGTTTGAAACCATTGGGAAAATAATAATGTCTTACACTATTTTCAAGAGTTAATATACAAATATTTTAATACAATTAACTATCATCAATCCAAACTCTAATAGCCATACTACATTAGCCTACACACAAATCCAATGATGATTCCTTCTGTTGATACAAATACTCAACTGTTACACACAAAATCCTCAAAGACCTTGATCCAATAATCTTGATATCCACAATAACCTGCTCCAAGCTTCCTTTCTGCAACATTCTTTCCTCTAATCTTACAAAGAATTGTCTAAGTGGTTGCCATTATCCCTGATTAATTGGATAACTCCCAACTTTGTTATGTGACAACCTTCATGTGGTTTCACCAAAGTCTTCAATTGAGTATAGAGACACTCTTCTGTCTTTATGAATGACACACAACCAAAATCCATATCCAAGAAACGATTCTTGCACCTGATACACAAAAACACAACTTCAAAGTAAAACATTAGATTCCCTAATGTACCTTTGGTCTATCTCTCATACTCAATCTTTAGAGTTGAAGGTCCATAACATTTGTTCTTGACAAAGGTTGAAGATGATGAATAGTATCTGAAGAATCTCATACACACGGAAAACTCACATGATCCACATTGTAGGAGGTTAATCACAAGGTATCAACAAAGAGTTATATGTTGGTGATTGAGTAACACACACTAGGTTATCTCAAGGTTCTTGGTGAAAAATGGGTTTCTAGGTTCTTGGTTTTGTTCTGAGATTGATCAATTCTATTACTTCATTGATCAATCTTCTCACCTTTTATGGGTTTCTTGTTCTTCAACAATAAGACAACAAGGATTTAAGAGAGGTGATTCCTCACACTTTTTCTCAGTTCTTCTTTCATGGGTGATACACTCTCACTTTATGAAAAAAATAAGAAGAAGAAAGTGAGTTAGAAGGTGCAAGAGGTATAATTCTCTTACAAGATGCAACCCTATCTCTCTCTCTCTCTCTCTCTCTCTCTATCTCTATCTCTCTCTCTCTCTCTCTCTCTCTCTCTCTCTCTCAAAACTACTTGGACTATGGATTTTTATCAAATTATTAAGTAATGATTCAAATCAAAGAAACAACCAACTTGAATCATAGGTTGGAAAGAATAAAAAGAGACCGTGATTCGAATCACGTGTACCTCATAATTCAAGTTAAGAGGAGTTATGAATCAAATCACACTCTTCTTTGATTTGACTCAAAAGAGGCAGAGACAAATCCGAACTTTCATGAAACTTCATGATTCGAGTCATACTTTATATGATTCAAACCATACATCCTTTCAGCCTTAATTTAAGTGTTATAACTTATGATTCAAGCAATACTCAATATTTTTGAAATTCTGGTATCAGATATAAGATGTCGAATGTAATGTTATGACACTAATATCTGTTAACACACAATGGATAAAGATACAGAATGGTAAAGCAAATAACACAAGCAATTGTTAACCCAGTTCGATGCAACTCACCTACGTCTGGGGGATACCAAGCCAGGAAGGAAATTCACTAAAATAGAATTAGTTCAAAGACTCTCCGTACACTTCAACAAGTTACAGTCTTTCTCACCTAATGTCTACCCGTGCAATTTCCACCTAAGCACTCTTAGATATGAGAACCCACTCACTTCCCTACAATCACACACCAGTGATTTTAAACAACAATCCCTTGAGAAAAGAAAATACTTTTCAATTACACACTCTTGATTTTACTTCACAGTTTCAATCAAGAAGACACACTCTTGATCTTGCTTCACAACTTTGATCAAGAAGACACACACTCTTGCTTAACAGCTTTAGAGTGACAAATTACAACCACAAATCAGTCCAATTCAATCATCAATGGATGACTTGAATGGCTTACAAGTCTCACGACTAAACAGACACAAACCCTAGCTCTCTCTCTCTATATTTTGCTCGGTATTGGTTGTGTGTTCAAACAGGTTTTCTAAGTCCCTTTTTATAGAAGCTTTTAGCTGGGCTTGGACATCTTGAAAACCCTAAATCTATTTTCCAATCAAATCTTTTTATAATAGCTGGTTAGATCTCCTTGGAAAATAAGTAAATCTGGTTGTAATCCATGATTGAATGTGCCAGCTAATCAGATCTTCAATCATACAAAGATTGCCATTAATTGTGCAGTCACAGAACACCAGACATTCACACTGAATGTTCTGTGTACAGGATGTCATGACATCGGGTCTGACATCCTGGAAAAATACTGCATAATCCAATAAATCCTTTTATAACTTCCAGCAGGTACAACCATATTAGATGCCATGACCTTGTGTATGTCATCTGAAACAATCTTGTATGAACATGTCTTTCATTTAAGCTCCAGGAGGTACAACCAATATCAGAAGCCATGGCATTGTATGTGGCATTCCAAAACAATCATGCATGAACATGTTCTTGAACTCCAGCAGGTACATATGATATCTCATGTTAAGACATCACACATAACATCTTGTGAACACTCTTTGTTTTACCAAAATTGCTGCCAACACTCAGAATCAACAAACTCCCCCTTTGGCAAATTTTGGCTAAAACATATATCTGTCCTTTTTGTTCACAAGGTAAACTATCAGCAGTTAAACAACATAACAGTAGTTTAATCAGCAGCAGAAGCAAAACAATTACTAGCTATGGCTACTAGTAATGCACACATGCACAAGGGTACTTCTCCTCCCCCTAAATTTGTGCAACAAAAACAGAATTACTTGTTATGGATGCAACTAGTAAGACACACAAATGCACAAGGGTACTCCTTCTCCCCCTAAATTTGTGCACACAACAAACAGTCTCCATGAACATAACAGCTACTGTAACTCCAGCACATGTACCAGCCAGAATGTCATTCTGACATCTGCTTCAACAACAACACCTGTGCACCATATCAGACATCCTCTTTGACATATGTAAACAGAATAACATTCTGTTTTAACACCTGTGCACTTCCTTTAAAAATAGCTGTCCTCACAACTTCCACAACAGCTTCCATATCCACATCAACACTTCTCCCCCTTTTTAGTCAAAATTGACCAAAGGTGACCAATTAGACAAAATAAATGTCAATTAGTCTATCAGAGAATGTCAGGACAGATGTTATAACATTAAACATGTTAAAACATAATAGTTAAGCAGTACAAACCATCATCATACACAGCTGTGATAGCTGAGATAATGAACAAATCCAAGGAACTCTTTAAGAGCCCTAAATATTACAAAACAGGCATCAATGAGGACTGCCACACATTACACAATTGCCAAAAAAAAAAAAAAAAAACTTCAGCATCCATACAACAACAGCAGAACAGCTTCACAACACCTTTTGCACCATCTTCATCTCGTCATACTATTCTTTACCACAGGAAAGAGCCATTAATCAGAATAAGAAGTGTCATTTTCACATTCACTTTCACCTTCAGAGCCTTCAGAACTTTCAGATCTACCACTGGATTGGGCTTTTGCATCTGAATTTCTAGCAGCCTTCTCCATTTCTTCCTTTTCCATGCTGCAGATGAGAAATTCCAAAGCTTCTTTTATTGCCTTGGCTACTCTTATTCCATTATCCAGTTCCTTGCAGGTATCTTTCAGTTGATCAATTAAGCTTCCTTGAGATGCAGGCTCTCTTTTGGCAGATGTCATGACAATATAATTTACATGACTTCCCTCAAACACCTTATAATGAATGGATAGAGGGGTTTTTCTTCTGCTTGGCATGTCATTTGTATTGAGTATGCCTGGTTGTTGACTTAAGATAATACCACAAATAATGGATGGGAAGGGAATGGGTAACTTCACAGCATTTGTGGAGGCATGTCTGATGGTTTGGTCAAACAAAAACTTTCCAAAATCATAGTTTATCTTGGTTCCAATTGCATGAATGATTCTTCCAAGAACAATGGAGATGGTAGAGACATGATTAGTAGGTACCTAATTTGCTGAACCAATCTTGTGCAAGATGGCATATTTGATAGTTAGTTTACTAGCTGATAGGTGTTTCCTACAAGGCCATTCCTTAACTTGGCCAGCTGTAATAATCCTACAGACCTCATTGTCTGTGGTCTCTAGATCTACTCCTTCATCAGTTCCTCTCCTCAGGAACTTGTTGATGATGGTTGGTGAAAGTTTCACACACTTACCCCTTACAAAAACTTTGCAGACCTCTCTGCTGCTCCTTTCACAAATCTCCTTAGGGATGTTCACAATGAATTCTTTTACTAACCCCTCATAGCACTGAGGTAGAGCAGTCACAGTTTTCATAAGACTAGCTGCCTTAATTAACTCCATGACTTCCTTTACTTCAACTGCCTCTTTTCCCAATTCTGTTTCAACCGCTACCCTTCTTTGAGTCACAAACTTCCATTTGGCAGCACCATCTTCTATGTGAAAAGAGATATTGTCTAGATGAACAACAGCCACTTTGTTTGGAGACTTCTTTACAACCTTCCTTTTAACAGGGGAGATGTCTGGGACATCGTCTTCGACATCCTCATCAGATTCAGAGCTCTCACTTTCTTTCCTCTTCCTGACCTCTACTTTACTCCAAGACTTGGAGGGACCTATACCAGCAACCTTTTTATCTCTCCTAGCTGTCCTTATCTCAGCCATACTCTTCCTTTTTCTCAGTTTATTAGCTACACTTGTTTTCACAAGATTGACCAAAGTGTCATCTTCTTCCTCAAACCTTTCTTCCTCAATATCCTAAGCAGTACCCGGAGACCTGCTAGGTAAATTTTTTCCAAGAGAACATAGTCCCTCAGCAGCTACTTCCTTTTTTGTCTTAGATGAGTCATCATCTTTCTCAGCTTGGGTTTCCACCTCAGGAGAGGGGTCCCTTCTGGACAGAGGGATAAACATATCCTTGACTCCATGTTCTTCATTCAGTATCCTAGTAACTAGGTTTCTTATGGTGCGATCAGTAAAGTGTATGTCCTCTTTATCAGAAGATTTTTCAGGAGTGTTACCTTGCTTAGCTCCAGCCATGGAAGAGGAGCCTGGGACGCAACCTGGTATCATACGCAGAGGAGTCACGTCCATCAAATCTTCATTTAGAAACTCCATGGAGGGAGTTCTTGTATGAAGGGGTTTTGAGCTAGATGATGATGGATGTTGAGACATGTTGAACTTTTTAGGAAAATTTCTTTGCCCTAGCGGAGGTTCTCTGAGTAGTTTGATGAAGATGGAAAGAATTGTGTTCAGGAAGAGCGTGCAAATGAAATAGATATTATTTCCAATACTAGGTGATGATTCATTATTAATGTGGATTTTTCTTTTCATTGGGCAGACAATATTTTTGTTACCTTTTCCACTCCACATTAATTGCCATATTTTCTCAAGAAACCAAGCCCCTAATTTCCCCCTTTCATATTTCAGTTGGTCATCATACAAATCCCTTGTAGCCTTGTTAGTTAGTTGTATTTCATGCTGTAGAACTATGAGTTTGTTTTCCACATATTTTCTAATTGAGTGATGACATCAAATAATGTACTTGGTCCAGCTGTGCTGAATATGATATTTGGACATAGTTGTACCATACAAGTTGTCATAATACAATGTCATGACATCGAGTGTGACATTGTATATAATTATCAGTAGTTTCATCCAACCTGGTTGAGAATTGTTGCTTTCATCTGATATATTTTCATCATAAACATCAGTTTCATCTTTCAAATGTGTAGGATCAGGTGTCCTTTCACTTTCTATCTCAATCTTCCTTGCACACATAGTCCCTTGTGGCCCAGGTCCAACAAAGTTCTCACTAACTTCAGATTGCATATAACCAGTCACATGTTCCCCTTTTTCAGATGTTTGGGCCATCATGACCTTCTCTTCCTTGAGGTTAGGTCTTAGCTTCTGGTGTAACATCCTTGTCTGACATTTCCCACAGACTTGTCTTACATTACCCTCGAAGGTTCTTCTAGCAACTGTACTCATCTTAGAGGAGTCATCCATTTGAGAGTTCCACATGTAACAATTGTCTTTGGTTCTGATTCCTTCCATAATTACTTCACTGTCTTTGTTAATAATCAGACACTCAGTTTTAGTGAAGATGATATTCAGACCTTCATCCCCTAGCTGACTGATGCTTATTAGATTTGAAGTCAAGCCCTTGACCAGTAGAATATTGTCAAGTTTAGGAGCTCCAGGACACTCAAGCTTGCATATCCCCTTTATTTCACCCTTTGCTCCATCACCAAAGGTTACATAGCTTATGTCATGAGGGTGAAGACCAGTTATCAAGTCTGAGTTTCCAGTCATGTGTCTAGAACATCCACTATCAAAATACCACTCTTCTTTGAGGGGAATGTGAGCTATTAGACTTGTAACATTAGTCTTAGGAACCCATTGCTTCTTGTTGATAGGCCTGTGCTGTTTGGGTCTGGGTTGATAGTGAGTCTGTTGATGAACAGGGGTAGGGTAACCATACAGCTTATAGCAGAAGGGCCTTGAGTGTCCAAATTTTCCACAGTAATGACATCTCCATCTTTGGTGTTTGCCTTTCTGCTGTTTTCTCTTCTGATAATGTGACATATGATGTGACATCTTAGGACTGCTCTTACTATTGCTGCATTTAGGTTTAGCTTAAGGTTTGCAACTAGTGTAACTGCTTTCAGCCTTAGATTTATGGTACCCTATTCCATATTTGGCTCCTGTGATTAGTCCAGTTTGGAGAATCTTGTCTAAGGAGTCGGATCCATTGTTTAGCATCCTTACATACTTGGTTGTCTCTTCTAGTTTTGAGTTTAAGAGCATAACTTCAGTTTTTAGCTTGGAGATGGTTTCCACATGTTCTGCCTTTTCATTCTCCAGCTGTACTATTTTCTGGCTTTCAACTTGTTGACTTTCATCTAGCTTGACCTTTAGGGCCACGACTTCTGTTTTCAATTTGGAGATGGTTTCCAATTGTTTTCCCTTCTCATTCTCAAGTTGAGTTATCCCCTTCTTCTGACTTTCAACCTGTTTACACAGCTCTACACTTTTGTGACACAACTTTCTGTAGGTGGAGGCCAATGCTTCAAAAGCCACTTTTTCATCACTTGAGTCTTCATCAGAACCCCATTTTCCTGTTAATGCAGTCTGTAACACCCTTCTAAAATACCCCAATAATTACTTAAATTCAACAAATATAAATCAGAGTAGATATGCAATTTAAGGGTGTCACACTTGACACTTCACACCATTCACCATAATAACTTGTCATGCTCATTTATTAATCAAAAATAAAACATTGCACAATTCGCAGCGGATAGAGATCTAATCAATCATGCAAACCATGTAATACATTACATGTAAAGTTGTTCAACAACCACAATTGAAATCAAAGTAAAACATCCCGTCCCGATGTTACATCTACCAGAGCATGACCCACTAAGGAACTACACTAGACTCCAAGCACTAGCTTCTACTCAATCACTGCTCGTTACCTGAAACATAGTTGTAAGGGTGAGTTCCTCAATCGATATAATAAGCATTATAAAATATCATGTAATTCTAAGTAAATTAACACATTTCATCACCCAAATCAGATCACACATTCAGCAACGGCAACATCAACTCAAAATCATAATCATACTCAACCCAACACAAAACACACGTATAATATTGGAATACATCCATTCATATTATACGCCATACATATATTATGCAATGAGACTCCATGCATGCGGTACCGACTATTCGTGAACACATAGTTCAACCTCACCGATCAAACCCAGATACGGCTACCAAGCTCACTAGTCCCACTCATTTGAGACCTAGTGACTCACATCACTAATTCCTCACCATGGGAATTAGCTACCACCCCAAGGGCTATGCTATGCACGCTAAATCACCTAGCATGCAAACATCAACATCAATCCACAATAATTCACTCACTAATTCCTCACCATGGGAATTAGCTACCACCATAAAGGCCATATTATGCACACTAAATCACCTAGCATGCAACCATCAACAATCCACAGTGGACATATGCTCACACTCTAAGCCATAAACAGTCCATTCACAATAGCATACATAATAGATATATTCACAACATTATGCACACCATCATACATCATCAATACAATTATCACAGAATCATATTATGTCACGCCACATAATCAATCACAGTATTAGCACACTCTACTAATACCTACACTGCTCAAAACAACGGGAAATTGATCCCTCCTATATCATACACCAATATAGGCCAATCATCAATTGTTCACAATTTTTAAAATATCAGTTTTTCTACTTTTCAAACAGTGTTAATCGGTTAACGCCCTGGGTTAACCGGTTAACGCAACACAGAACACGCTTCCTGGCACATTTTAACAGTGTTAACCGGTTAACACCCTGGGTTAACAGGTTAACGCAAGACAGACAGCAATATTTCACAATTCATAACAGTGTTAACCGGTTAACATCCTGGGTTAACCGGTTAACGCAAGACAGAAAGCTGTTCATGCGCTAACACGAAGCAGAATGCAGAATTCTCCGCATTTTCCGCCGTAGTAGGACTTCCGGACCTCCGATTCCAATTTCGTAAAAAGCTACACGTTCGGAAAATCACAACTCACCCAAATATAGATTCAATTACAGTTTTAACATAACTTATTCATCACAATTCTTCAGCACTCATCATCCCAATTAGGGTCAATTCAACGGCTTATTACTACCCATTACATGTTAACCCATAATACCCATTAAACGACGATAAACCCCCCTTACCTGAGTTAATCCGGCAATTGATTCTTTGATCTTCAACAATCGAGAATTCTCCTCCTGAGCCCTAGCCTCTTCTTCTCCCTTTTTCAGTTTCTTCTCTTTCTCTCAATGTTACGTGTTCTCTGCTTTCACGTGAAAACCCTCTTTACCAAATGGGACCTTTTTATATATATTCCAACTTTATTATTCCAATAATAATAATCCAATAATATTCCAATTATTTAATTAAATTAATAAATATACTATTAACTTAAATTAAATAATTATCATATTTTTATCGGGGTGTTACAACTCTCCCCCACTAAAAGAGTTTTCGTCCTCGAAAACATACCTCAAGCGAATAACTCTGGATAAGACTCCTTCATCTGACTCTCAAGTTCCCAAGTCACATTGCCACCTGCTGGTCCTCCCCAAGCTACCTTTACCAAAGCAATCTCTTTACCCCGCAACTGCTTCAACCCTCGATCCTCGATCCTCATAGGTGATGTTTCAACAGTCAGGTTATCTCTCACCTGTACATCATCTACTTGGACCACATGCGACGGATCAGGAATGTACCTCCTCAACTGAGACACATGAAAAACCTCATGCAAATTCGCAAGTGACGGCGGTAAAGCGATACGATAGGATACTTCCCCTATCCTCTCCAAAATCTGATAAGGACCAATAAATCGAGGTGTCAACTTCTTCGACTTCAAAGCTCGACCAACCCCAGTTATCGGAGTAACACGAAGAAACACATGATCTCCCTCTTGAAACTCAAGTGACTTCCTCCTCTTGTCGTGATAACTCTTCTGACGACTCTGAGCAATCCTCATCTTCTCCTAAATCATCTTAATCTTTTCCGTAGTTTGTTGAACAATCTCCGGTCCAACCACAGCACTCTCACCGGACTCATACCAACATAAAGGTGTCCGACATCTCCTACCATACAAAGCTTCAAACGGTGCCATACCAATGCTCGAATGAAAACTATTGTTGTAGGTAAACTCAATTAAAGGTAAATAACAATCCCAAGCACCTCCCTTTTCCAAAACACAAGCCCTCAAAAGATCCTCCAGTGACTGAATCGTCCTCTCAGTCTGACCATCAGTCTGCGGATGATATGCAGAACTCAATCTCAGCTTAGTTCCCAAAGCCCTCTGCAAACCTTCCCAGAACTTCGATGTAAATCTAGGATCTCTGTCCGAAACAATACTCGACGGAATACCATGCAAACTTACAATTTTCTCAATATACAACTCAGCTAATCTCTCTAACGGATAATCCATTCTGATCGGAATGAAATGAGCCGATTTTGTCAATCTGTCAACAATCACCCAAATAGCTTCAAAATTCTTAATTGTCCTCGGTAAACCAGAAACAAAATCCATACTGATACTATCCCACTTCCACTCTGGAATAGCCAACGGTTGCATTAGCCCAGACGGCTTCTGATGCTCAATCTTTGACTTCTGACAAGTCAAACAAGAATAAACAAAACTCGCAATTTCTCTTTTCATTCCCGGCCACCAAAATAACTTTTTCAAATCATGATACATCTTCGTAGCCCCAGGATGAATACTCAGGCCACTACGATGTCCTTCCTCAAGAATACTCTTCTTAAGTTCGGTAACATCCGGAATACACACCCGATTACCAAATTTCAAAACACCATTCTCATCAACTCTGAATTCACCACCTTGACCTTGATTCACTAGAGTCAACTTATCAACCAAAAGCACATCGGATTTCTGACCCTCTCTAATCTCATCCAAAATACCACTCGTTAACTTCAACATTCCCAATTTAACACTATTGTGAGTACTCTCACACACCAAACTCAAGTCTCTAAACTGCTCAATTAAATCCAATTCCTTAACCATTAACATAGACATATGCAATGATTTCCGACTCAATGCATCAGCCACTACGTTTGCTTTACCCGGATGGTAATTCAAACCAAAGTCATAATCCTTCAGAAACTCTAACCATCTCCTCTGTCTCATATTCAGCTCTTTCTGATCAAACAAATACTTTAAACTTTTATGGTCACTGAAAACCTCAAATCTTGACCCGTACAAGTAATGCCTCCATAACTTCAGAACAAATACCACAGCTGCCAACTCTAAATCGTGTGTCGGATAGTTCCTCTCATGAACCTTCAGTTGTCTCGAAGCATAAGCTACAACCTGCTTATTCTGCATCAAAACACCACCCAAACCCAACAATGAAGCATCACAGTAAACCTCAAATGGTTCCGATGGACTTGGTAATATCAGAATAGGAGCAGTAGTTAACCTTCTCTTTAACTCTTGGAAACCTTCTTCACATTTTGAGTCCCAAACAAACGCTTGCCCCTTTCTAGTCAACATCGTCAACGGTAACGCCAACTTAGAAAATCCCTCAATGAATTTCCTATAATAACCTGCAAGTCCAAGAAAACTCCTTATCTCAAAAGCTGACTTCGGAGCTTCCCACTTAGATACCGCTTCTATCTTAGAAGGATCAACAACAACACCACCTCTTGAAATCACATGACCAAGAAAACTAACCTCTTCTAACCAAAATTCACACTTAGACAGTTTCGCAAATAACTTCTTTTCTCGTAGAATCCCTAAAACCACTCTCAAATGTTCAGCATGCTCTTCTTCAGATTTCGAATACACCAAAATATCGTCAATAAACACCACAACAAACTTGTCTAGGTACGGATGGAAAATCCTATTCATATACTCCATAAATACCCCAGGCGCATTAGTCACACCAAAAGGCATTACAGAATACTCATAATGTCCATACCTTGTTCTGAAAGCAGTCTTCTGAATATCCTCAGTTTTCACACGTATCTGATGATACCCCGATCTCAAATCTATTTTGCTGAACACACTCGCACCAACCAACTGATCCATCAAATCATCAATCCTCGGCAAAGGATACCGATTCTTGATCGTCACTTTATTCAGTTGCCTGTAGTCCACACACAACCTCATAGTACCTTCTTTCTTCTTAACCAATAACACTGGTGCACCCCACGGTGACACACTCGGACGAATAAATTTCTTATCCAACAGATCTTCCAGCTGACTCTTCAATTCAGCTAACTCAACAGCAGACATACGGTACGGAGCCATCGATATCGGCCTAGTACCAGGTACCAAATCAATCGAGAACTCAACTTCACGTTCTGGCGGTAATTCATTCACTTCTTCAGGAAACACATCAGGAAAATCACACACCACGGCTAGATCGCAAATCGCCAGTTTATCTTTAGCCTCCAAAGTCGCTAACAGCATAAACAACTCTGCCCCATCTGCTACTGCCTCATTCACCTGCCTTGCTGATAGAAACAAACTCTTTCCTTCCTCAATCTCAGGAAAGATCACAGTCTTATCAAAACAGTTGATATAAACTCGGTTAAACACCAACCAGTTCATACCAAGTATAACATCAATCTGCACTAGTGGAAGACACACGAGGTCCATCCCAAAGTCTCTACCAAAAATACTCAAAGGACAATCTAAACAAACTAAAGTAGTAGTCACTGAACCCTTCGCAGGAGTATCAATCACCATACTCCCATGCATCTCAGATATCTCTAATTTAAGTTTCACAGCACAATCCAAAGATATAAAGGAATGAGTCGTACCTGTGTCAATAATAGCTACAAGAGGAAAGCCATTAATATAACACGTACCTCGGATCAAACGATCATCTGCAGAAGTCTCAGAACCCGATAAAGCAAAGACCTTGCCTCCCGACTGGTTCTCTTTCTTCGGCTTAGGACACTGTGGGCTAATATGACCCACCTCTCCACAGTTGAAACAAGTCATAGTCTTCAACCGGCACTCTGCAGCCAAGTGACCACCTTTGCCACACTTAAAACACTTCTTCTCAGTACTGGTACACTCATGGAAACGATGTCCCGCCTGACCACATCTGTAACACTTAGCAGGGGCACTGGAGTCTCCCCCACTAGGTCTCTTCATCTCACTCTGTCTCTGGAAACCTTTGCCAGCTGCATACGGTTTCCCACGATCATTCTGATTCTTGCCTTTCCTATCAACCCTCTGCTGATAGCTCTCCGCTCTGGCCTTGGTATCCTGTTCAAAAATCCTGCAACAGTCAACCAAGTCAGAAAACACTCTAATCCGCTGATACCCAATAGCCTGCTTGATCTCGGGACGCAACCCGTTCTCAAACTTCACACATTTTGAAAATTCTCCAGTAGCCTCATCATAGGGAGTGTAATACTTCGACAGCTCTGTGAACTTAGCAGCATACTCAGTAACAGACCGGTTGCCCTGCTTCAATTCTAGGAACTCTATCTCTTTCTTTCCTCTGACATCCTCTGGAAAGTACTTCCTCAGGAATCTCTCTCTGAACACCGCCCAAGTGATCTCAGCATTCCCAGCAGCTTCCAACTCAGTCCGGGTGGCAACCCACCAATCATCTGCTTCCTCTGACAGCATATGCGTACCGAACCTGACCTTCTGGTTATCGGCACACTCAGTCACTCGGAAGATCCTCTCGATCTCCTTCAACCACTTCTGAGCACCATCTGGATCGTAGGCTCCCTTGAACATTGGAGGATTGTTCTTCTGGAACTCACTCAGTTGACGAGCAGCTCCCATTCCCACAACATTCGGATTCCCTCCAAGTACTCCAGCTAGCATACCCAGAGCCTCAGCAATCGCAGCATCGTCTCTACCTCTTCCAGCCATCTCTATTCTGAAAGCCCAACAAGCTAAAACAATAAGTACTGATAGGGTTACACAACACTTATCCCGTACAAGGGAAACAGAATAATTACGACTCGACTCGACCGACTATGCTCTGATACCACTAATGTAACACCCTTCTAAAATACCCCAATAATTACTTAAATTCAACAAATATAAATCAGAGTAGATATGCAATTTAAGGGTGTCACACTTGACACTTCACACCATTCACCATAATAACTTGTCATGCTCATTTATTAATCAAAAATAAAACATTGCACAATTCGCAGCGGATAAAGATCTAATCAATCATGCAAACCATGTAACACATTACATGTAAAGTTGTTCAACAACCACAATTGAAATCAAAGTAAAACATCCCGTCCCGATGTTACATCTACCAGAGCATGACCCACTAAGGAACTACACTAGACTCCAAGCACTAGCTTCTACTCAATCACTGCTCGTTACCTGAAACATAGTTGTAAGGGTGAGTTCCTCAATCGATATAATAAGCATTATAAAATATCATGTAATGCTAAGTAAATTAACACATTTCATCACCCAAATCAGATCACACATTCAGCAACGGCAACATCAACTCAAAATCATAATCATACTCAACCCAACACAAAACACACGTATAGTATTGGAATACATCCATTCATATTATACGCCATACATATATTATGCAATGAGACTCCATGCATGCGGTACCGACTATTCGTGAACACATAGTTCAACCTCACCGATCAAACCCAGATACGGCTACCAAGCTCACTAGTCCCACTCATTTGAGACCTAGTGACTCACATCACTAATTCCTAACCATGGGAATTAGCTACCACCCCAAGGGCTATGCTATGCACGCTAAATCACCTAGCATGCAAACATCAACAACAATCCACAATAATTCACTCACTAATTCCTCACCATGGGAATTAGCTACCACCATAAAGGCCATATTATGCACACTAAATCACCTAGCATGCAACCATCAACAATCCACAGTGGACATATGCTCACACTCTAAGCCATAAACAGTCCATTCACAATAGCATACATAATAGATATATTCACAACATTATGCACACCATCATACATCATCAATACAATTATCACAGAATCATATTATGTCACGCCACATAATCAATCACAGTATTAGCACACTCTACTAATACCTACACTGCTCAAAACAACGGGAAATTGATCCCTCCTATATCATACACCAATATAGGCCAATCATCAATTGTTCACAATTTTTAAAATATCAGTTTTTCTACTTTTCAAACAGTGTTAACCGGTTAACGCCCTGGGTTAACCGGTTAACGCAACACAGAACACGCTTCCTGGCACATATTAACAGTGTTAACCGGTTAACACCCTGGGTTAACAGGTTAACGCAAGACAGACAGCAATATTTCACAATTGATAACAGTGTTAACCGGTTAACATCCTGGGTTAACCGGTTAACGCAAGACAGAAAGCTGTTCCTGCGCTAACACGAAGCAGAATGCAGAATTCTCCGCATTTTCCGCCGTTGGAGGACTTCCGGACCTCCGATTCCAATTTCGTAAAAAGCTACACGTTCGGAAAATCACAACTCACCCAAATATAGATTCAATTACAGTTTTAACATAACTTATTCATCACAATTCTTCAGCACTCATCATCCCAATTAGGGTCAATTCAACGGCTTATTACTACCCATTACATGTTAACCCATAATACCCATTAAACGACGATAAACCCCCCTTACCTGAGTTAATCCGGCAATTGATTCTTTGATCTTCAACAATCGAGAATTCTCCTCCTGAGCCCTAGCCTCTTCTTCTCCCTTTTTCAGTTTCTTCTCTTTCTCTCAATGTTACGTGTTCTCTGCTTTCACGTGAAAACCCTCTTTACCAAATGGGACCTTTTTATATATATTCCAACTTTATTATTCCAATAATAATAATCCAATAATATTCCAATTATTTAATTAAATTAATAAATATACTATTAACTTAAATTAAATAATTATCATATTTTTATCGGGGTGTTACACAGTCACCAGATTTGCAGCCTCTTCTGTATCACTCTCATCTGACCAAGTGGCAGCAAGACTCATCTTCTGCTTCTTGAGGTAGGTTCCACATTCAGTTCTAATATGTCCATACCCATCACATTCATAGCACTTTACTTCTTTTCCTTCTTTGGGCTTCTCATCTGACCTTACTGTTCTTCCATTGCTGATGTCAGGTGAGATGTTCTTGACATTTGCCTTGGATCTTACATCCATTTTCTTTAACAATCTGTTGAACTGTTTCCCCAACATTGCAACTTCATTGGCCCACTCTTCATCCACATCTTGACTGTTTTCCTCTTCTGTGTTTGATATGAAGGAAATGCTTTTGGTTTTCTTTTCAGTTCTATCATTCAATCCCATCTCAAAGGTTTGGAGGGAACTAATTAGCTCATCTACCCTCATGTTGGAAATGTCTTGAGACTCTTCTATGGCAGTCACCTTCATTGCAAATCTCTTAGGGAGTGACCTGAGTATTTTCCTTACCAGTTTTTCATTTGTCATCTTCTCTCCCAGGGCTCTTGAAACATTAGCAATTTCAAGGATACTCATGTGAAATTCATGAATGTTTTCATATTCTTTCATCCTTAAGTTTTCAAACTTGGAGGTGAGCAGCTGAAGTCTAGACATCTTTACCCTAGAGGTGCCTTCATGAGTGGTCTTGAGAATGTCCCAAGCATCTTTGGCCACTTCACAGTTGTTTACCAGCCTGAAAATATTCTTGTCTACCCCATTGAATATTGCATTCAAGGCTTTAGAGTTTCCAAGAGCAAGATCATCCTCCTCCTTGGACCATTGTTCTTCAGGCTTCTTCTCAGTGGTGGCTTCTCCTTCTTTAGTAATGACAGGATGCACCCAACCTTTAACACAGCTTTCCAAGCCTTGTTATCAAGGGATTTCAGAAAAGCTACCATTCGAGGTTTCCAATAGTCATAGTTAAAACCATCCAAAATTAGTGGCCTATGAACAGATCCTCCATCTCTCTCCATTGTACCAGAAAGTATTGTCCCTAGATCTCACCCAGAACCAGAGCAGGATGCCTGCTCTGATACCAATTGAATGTAATGTCACGACACTAATATCTGTTAACATACAATGGATAAAGATACAGAATGGTAAAGCAAATAACACAAGCAATTGTTAACCCAGTTCGGTGCAACTCACCTACGTCTGGGAGCTACCAAGCCAGGAAGGAAATTCACTAAAATAGAATTAGTTCAAAGACTCTCCGTACACTTCAACAAGTTACAGTCTTTCTCACCTAATCTCTACCCATGCAATTTCTACCTAATCACTCTTAGATATGAGAACCCACTCACTTCCCTACAATCACACACCAGTGATTTTAAACAGCAATCCCTTGAGAAAAGAAAATACTTTTCAATTACACACTCTTGATTTTACTTCACAATTTCAGTCAAGAAGACACACTCTTGATCTTGCTTCACAGCTTTGATCAAGAAGACACACACTCTTGCTTAACAGCTTTAGAGTGACAAATTACAACCACAAATTAGTCCAATTCAACCATCAATGGATGACTTGAATGGCTTACAAGTCTCACGACTAAACAGACACAAACCCTAGCTCTCTCTCTATATTTCGCTCAGTATTGGTTATGTGTACAAACAGGTTTTCTAAGTCCCTTTTTATAGAAGCTTTCAGCTGGGCTTGGACATCTTGAAAACCCTAAATCTATTTTCCAATCAAATCTTTTTATAACAGCTGGTTAGATCTCCTTGGAAAATAAGTAAATCTGGTTGTAATCCATGATTGAATGCGCAAGCTAATCAGATCTTCAATCATACAAAGATTGCCATTAATTGTGCAATCACAAAACACCAGACATTCACACTGAATATTCTGTGTACAGGATGTCATGACATCGGGTCTGACATCCTGGAAAAATCCTGCATAATCCAATAAATCCTTATATAACTTCCAGCAGGTACAGCCATATCAGATGCCATGACCTTGTGTATGTCATCTGAAACAATCCTGCATGAACATGTCTTTCATTTAAGCTCCAGCAGGTACAACCAATATCAGAAGCCATGGCATTGTATGTGGCATTCTGAAACAATCCTGCATGAACATGTTCTTGAACTCCAACAGGTACATATGATATCTCATGTTAAGACATCACACATAACATCTTGTGAACACTCTTTGTTTTACCAAAATTGCTGCCAACACTCAGAATCAACAATTTTGATACAAAACTATTCGCTAGGCTAAAAAATAAGACACAACCATGGATATAACAACTAAGTCAATGAATCAAGAAGTTTCTCAAAGGTACAAATACTTAAGGAGACGAAGCAAATGAATACAAGTACTGTTGGTGTAAGCCATAGAGGCCAATACTTTTGGTACTTATATTGAATTATTTATTAATAATAAAAGGCTTTTTCTTTATTATGTTTGTTTAATAAAGTCCCTAGAATAGCTAGTCTATTTAATGTATCAAGTGTGACTTGATCATGAGATCCCATTAAACATAAGGACATTATTCTTAAAGTATTTGTAGTCGAGCTTTGTTGAGAAGTGGGATAACATTAAAGCATTAAGACTATTATGGATATAGACTAATGATCACATCTCATGGATCATGGATAAGGAGTTATCAAGTCTTAAACATAGGTATGAATATTAGGAGTAATATTTATACTGGATTGACCCGCTAAGAGAATACTACATAAAATGTTATGTAAAGTTTCATAAGTTATTCTCATGGTGATAGTGGTGTATACCACCCTTGGACCTGAAACCACAATGGACTCTAGATATAGAGTCGAGTGCTTTATTGCTGATCAAACATTATCCGTAATTGGATGACAATAAAGATAGTTGATGGGTACTCCACGAAGCATGCTGAGGGACATGATTGACCTAGATGGAATTTGCCCATCCTACATAACAGGATAAGTTTCTAACGGTCCAATATTGAACTGGACAAGGATGACACAGTCTATGCCTTGTGTTCAATATAGACATAAGAGAAAAAAAGGTAAATTGTAAACACAATTATTATCACAAAAAGGGATTTGTCAGATCTAATGACATTTTCGTGTCTTTGGTAACAGTGATGTGTTGCTACATACCGCTCACTATTTATTATGTTAAATACACGATTTAATATAATTACCAATGTCGTGAAAACCTACAGGGTCACACACAAAAGGACAGATTGATGAGAGATAGAGTAAATAAGGAACACCGTAAGGTACGGTGCACTTAAGTGAATTGTAGAACATCGTAAGGTACGATGCACTTAAGTAGAATACTAAATATGGTAAGATACCACACACTTAAGTGATTTTTGGTATACCATAAGATATGGGCCACGTACACTTAAGCGGACTTTTAGCTTGCAACCCACATAAGTGGTAGCTGTTTCTATCACTAATCATGACCATTCGTAAGGATCACTAAAGGAAAATTTTAATTTCCGATGCGTCTTGGATTGCCATTTTCCTTCAGTAGTATCAGAGCCACTTACGAAACCATGCATCTGATAGCTGGTTATTTTTTTTATTTTTTGTATTAATACGATTAAAAGACATAATGAATTAAATAATAAATGAGTAATTAAATTTGGCATCATGTGTGTATGATTTGGATGATTGATGTTGACTATGCTTCGGAATCCGACGTTAGTATGGTGAAGCAGCGATACATCGATCGGCCATAGGTTACACAAATGAGATCGATCTATATATATATATATATATATATATATATATATATATATATATATATATATATATATATATATATATATATATATATATATATATATGTATATCAATTCTGATGCAAAATATGGTATATATGGTATACTATTTCTATTTTATTCATTCAACCACTTAATGATTGTTATTCCTTTGAGCGATAAATGGTCATTTGCTTCGGAATTCGATATTAGTATGGTGAAGCAATGACGTGTTGATCAATCATACTGAATTATCAATCGAGGCGTGCTCGACGGTATGAAATTGATGCATTAAGGTTCATGACGGCACAAGGGTTATGTTGTCAAAGAGTTATGCGATTAGGATTGTGACTACACAAGAGTTGTGATTTAAAGTATCAAGTGTTGATGCAAAAAATGACTTCGATTTCAAATGAATTGTTCATTAAAATTTATGCGATTAGGAGCCACCGTCTGCTAACCGGGCAACAGAACCCCCGACTAACTCTGTGTAGTGTGATCCATCACCAAAATTTAATTTGGTTTATTTAATTAACAAAATTTAAATTAATAATAATAATGTGTTCATTCTTATTGTCTTGTGGTGATAAAATTATGGCCTTAGTTTTCCTTTATTTTGTTTTAGGAATTTTAAAATACGACCTGCGTGTCGTGCCTCCCTTTTAATCTCTTAATGTAACTTCTTTTCTCATATCACTCCCTCGTATGTAAAACGAGTTTCTTTTACGTAATGTAATGTTATGAAGAAAGAGAAGAATACAATATCAAAGGAGGACAACCTTGAAGATCTTGCTTGGAGAAACTTAGATCGTTACTAGGTTGGCTTAGGTTCTCTCATTGGCTTGGGAGAACAATTGTGCTAGGGGCCATAACTGTTTCATTTTGTATGTATATTGATACATGTGAATGTATGTTTATGCACGTGAGAGATGATTTATATGATAAATAAGTCGGTGAGATCAAAATAATTGCAAAGTACCTCAAATTAAATATTAAGTTTATGCTTTCCAAGTTTTAGCACTCATCAAGAGTAGTATCGAATAATGTAGGTTTCCCCTATGCGAGGTGCATGTTCTATATTAGTAAGGTGTGATGGGATAATTGCAATATCCAATTGCTAAAAAAATAGGTCAAACTTAACTAAACAAATTATAATAAGATTATATAAGTTTAGAAGCAAAAGTTGGAAATGATCCATATGATGGATTGAAATAAGGAGTTATTCACCCAACTAAAATATTCGAGAGTTGTATTAGATACAATTGGAAGGAGTTCCTACCTAAATAACCTAGTTTTGTATAATCTGCCTACACGGACTTAAAACAAAGTGAAATATGGATCACAACCCACAAGAAAATCTTCCAATGGGATTTTTCGAATCAAATGGTCAGGGTCATTTGTTTTGAGTAAAATAGTGGGAGCATATTTAATTAAAGGCCTAATTAAATATGTTATTTTAATGATACTTATATTTTCATATTTTTCATGTAGATTACCATGACAACAAACACGTCTAACAACATTTTATGATCAATCCTTGATAAAGAAAAATTGTATGGGACAAGTTTTCTAGATTGGCACCGAAATCTGAGGATTGTCCTCAAGCATGATAAATAGTTGTATGTCTTTGAGGAATCTGTTCCTAAAGAGGAACCTCATAGTTCTGCACCTAAGGATGAAAGAGATGCTTATAAGAAGCATGTTGATGATGCCCATGAAGTTGCTTGCCTCATGCTAGCTACCATAAACTCAGAGTTGCAAAAGCAACATGAGAACATGACAACACTCGATATGATTGGACACTTGAAGATGCTCTATCAAGAGCAGGAAAGGCATGAAAAGTTTGAAGTTTCAAAAGCCCCTTTTCAAGGCAAGTTAGCCGAGGGAGCCTCTGTAGGTCCCCATGTGCTCAAGATGATTGGGTATGTGGAGAACCTTGATCTTGCAATCGTTTCCTGAGAGCTTCAGTCAATTTGTTCTTAATTTCAACATGAATGCTATGGACCAAACTCTTCCTAAACTACTAGGAATGTTAAGAACTGCTGAGCAGAATGTAAAGTCAAAAGGGAATTCCATTCCGATGATCGGAAATGGAAAGAAACAGAACAAAAGGCCCACCAAGCAGGGTGGTAAGGGGAAACGCAAGGAAGTTGCCAAACCCAAACCCACTGCTCCTGCTTTGAAGCCTAGTGGAGGCATAACAAAGGATGGCACCTGCTTCCATTGTGATAAGACCGGACACAGGAAGAGAAACTGTCCAAAGTACCTGAAAGATAAGAAGAATGGAGTAGAGACTTCAACTTCATGTATTTTTGTTATTGAAATTAATCTATCTACTTATGCATCGTGGGTATTAGATACTGGATATGGTTCTCACATTTGTACCAATATGCAGAGGTTAAAAAGGAGTAGAGATTTGGAAAAAGGTAAAGTTGACCTACGAGTTGGCAATGGAGCAAAGGTTGCTGCTTTAGTCGTAGGAACTTATGTATTGACTTTACCTAGTGGTTTAATAATTCAGTTAGAGAACTGTTATTATGTACCTGTAATTAGCAGGAATATTATTTCTGTTTCTTGTTTGGACAAGTTTGGTTTTTCATTCATAATAAAGAAAAATTGTTGCTCCATTTATTTGAATGATATATTTTATGCTACTACACAAATGAACAATGGAATATATGTCTTTGATCTTGAAATGCCTATTTATAACATTAATACTAAAAGGATGAAACCTAATGACTTAAATCCAACTTACCTTTGACATTGTCGATTAGGCCACATAAATGAGAAATGCATTTCCAAACTCCATAAAGATGGACTCTTGAACTCTTTTGATTATGAATCATATGAGACATGCAGATCTTGTTTAATTGGAAAGATGACAAAGTCTGCATTCCCAGGAAAATGTGAAAGAGCTAATGATCTTTTGGCCCTCATACATACTAATGTATGTGGACCACTGAAAATACCAGCCATAGGAGGTTTTCAGTACTTCATCACATTTACTGATGATTTCAGTAGATATGGTTATGTATATTTAATGAAACACAAATCAGAGTCCTTTGAAAAATTCAAGGAATTCAAGAATGAAGTACAAAACCAACTAGGTAAGAATATTAAAACTCTTCAATCATATCGAGGAGGTGAATATTTAAGCCTAGAGTTTGATGACCATCTAAAAGAGTGTGGGATTCTATCCTAACTTACTCCTCCTGGAACACCCCAATGGAACGGTCTATCTAAGAGAAGAAATCGAACCTTGTTAGACATGGTCCGATCCATGATGAGTCACGCCGATCTTCCAAACTCCTTTTGGGGACATGCACTATTGGCAGTAGCTTACAAACTTAACCGTGTTCCATCCAAAAAGGTTGAGAAGATACCATATGAGGTATGGATTGGTAAGAAACCACATATGTCTTACATGAAGAGTTAGGGTTGCGAGGTTTATGTGAAACGACAAATTTCAACTAAGCTTGAGCCAAAATCTGACAAATGCTTATTTGTGGGGTATCTTAAAGAAACAAGAGGGTATTATTTCTACAATTCTTCTGAGGAAAAAGTGTTTGTCGCTATAACTTGAATCTTCCTAGAAACATATTTTATTTCCAAAGGAATCAGTGGGAAGAAAGTAGAGCTTGAAGAAATTCAAGAATCACAAAGCATTGATACACCTATGGAGGAATTAGAGCAGGAAACACAAGTAGTTGTGGAAGATAAACCTGCTCAAGTAGAACAAGACCAACGTAGGTCAAGCAGGATACGTCACCTACTTGAGAGATATGGATATCTCATAACTGATCAAAGTAGTGTATTACTCATGGATCAATATGAGCCTGTGACCTACCAAGAGGCCATAACTGGTCCCGAGTCTAAGAAGTGGCTAGAAGCCATGAAATGTGAAATGGATTCCATGTACACAAACCAGGTTTTGACCTTGGTAGAGCCTCCTGTAGGAGTTAACCCTATAGGATGCAAGTGGGTCTTCAAAAAGAAGATTGACATGGATGGTAAGGTACATACCTATAAGGCAAGATTGGTTGCAAAAGGATATAAACACATTCATGGGGTTGACTATGATGAAACCTTTTCACAAGTTGCAATGCTTAAATCTGTTCGGATTTTACTTGCTATTGTTGCATATCATGATTATGAAATATGGAAAATGGATTTCAAAACTGCTTTCCTTAATGGGAATCTTCTTGAGGATGTGTAACATGACACAACCTGAAGGATTCGACATACTAGAAGAAGCCCAAAAGATATGCAAGTTACAGAGATCAATCTATGGATTGAAGCAAGCTTCCAGAAGCTAGAATCTTTGTTTTGATAAAACAGTAAAACAATATGGATCCATCAAGAATGAAGATGAGCCTTGCGTCTACAAGAAGTTTAGTAGGAGCATGATCGTCTTCCTGGTATTATATGTAGATGACATATTACTCATTGGAAACAATATCCCTACCTTGCAACAAGTAAAGACTTGGTTGGGGAAATGCTTTTTTATGGAGGACCTAGGTGAAGCAACCTATATATTAGGAATCAGGATCTATAGAGATAGATCACAAAAACTGCCTCGCCTAAGTCAGAGTACATATATAGACAAAATGCTGAGACGCTTTAATATGCATGATTCCAAGAAAAGATTCATACTTATGCAACATGGCCCGTGTCTATCAAAAACACAATCCCTTTCAACTAAGGAAGAAAGGGATCGCATGCATAATATTCCATATGCATCTGGAATAAGATATATCATGTATCCCATGTTATGTACTCGACCAGATGTCTCGTATGCTTTTAGTGCAACTAGTAGGTATCAATATGATCCCGGTGATGCTTATTGGGTAGTTGTCAAGAATATCCTTAAGTATTTGAGAAGGACTAAGGAATCATTCTTGATATATGGAGGTCAGGAAGAGCTTGCTGTAATTGGACACATTGATGCTAGCTTCCAGACAAATAAGGATGACTTTAGATCACGATCTGGTTACATGTTCTATTTAAACGGTGGCTATCACACAAGCTAAGGAGCCTAGATCTCACCAATGATCCAAACACATACTTAGGTGTTATCACCTTATTCGAGAGATAATAGATATAAGAGATGTAAAAATATGCAGAGTACCTAAACTTGACAATATTTATGACCCACAAACAAAGCCTCTTACGCAGCTGAAGCATGATGGCCATACTAGATCTATGGGTATTAGGGGTATGCCTGATTGGCTCTAGTGCCAGTGGGAGATTGTTTGTGTAAGCCCTAGAGGACAATACTTTGGGTACTTGTATCGAATTATTTCTTAATAATAAAAGGCTTTTTATTTATTATGTTTGTTTAATAAAGTCCCTAGAATAACTAGCCAGTTTAATGTATCAAGTGTGACTTGATCATGAGATCCCATTAAACATAAGGACACTATTCTTAAAGTATCTGTAGTTGAGCTTTATTGAGAAGTGGGATAACATTAAAGCATTAAGACTATTATGTATATATATTGATGATCACATCTCATAGATCATGGATAAAGAGTTATCAAGTCTTCAACATGAGTATGAATATTAGGAGTAATGTTTATACTGGATTGGCCCGTTATGAGAATACTACATAGATTGTTATGCAAAGTGTCATAAGTTATTCTCATGGTGATAGTGGTGTATACCACCCTTCGACCTGAAACCACTATGGACCATAGGTGTAGAGTCGAGTGCTTTATTGTTGATCAAACATTATCCGTAACTGGATGAACATAAAGATAGTTGATGGGTACTCCACGAATCATGTTGAGGGACATGAGTGACCTAGATGGAATTTTCCCATCCTGCGTAACAGGATAAATGTCTAAGGGCTCAATATTGAACTGGACAAGGATGACATAGTCTATGTCTTATGTTCAATATAAACATAAAGCCAAAAGGGTAAATTGTACATACAACTATTATCACAAAAAGGGATTTGTCAAATCACATGACATTTTCGTTTCTTTGGTAGCAGTGATGTGTTGCTAGATACCACTCACTATTTATTATGTTAAATGTATGATTTAATATGATTGCCAATGTCACAAAAACCTACAGGGTCACACACAAAAGGATGGATTGATGAGATATAGAGTAAATAAGGAACACCGTAAGGTATAATGCACTTAAGTGAATTATAGAACATCGTAAGGTTAAAGCGGTAAATTCATGACCATCAAACTATGGATAAGTTTAACGTCAATAAAACCAGAGTTGCCACCACGCTTTTATTATTTCCAAGGGAAAAAGGGAAAAGTACGAACAAAACCCAAAGATAAGAAGTTTTCAAATCAAAAGTAATAAAATGCCAGAGATTACAGTTAAGGGGGTTGGTTACACAGAGGGAAGGTGTTTTCACCCAAAGTGTCATAGGTACTCCTAGGGAGCCCTTTTTTTATGTGTGTATGTGTTTTTGGTATAAAATATGTTTGAGAAAAATAGAGTGTAAGGATGAGAAAAGAATTCATTGATTATATTTTTGTGTTTGGAAATACCTTCGGACTTGTGCCTACGTACCAACATAAAAATGAGGGATCAAAACCTCGTAGTTTGTGGTAACAATTTCAAAGTTGGTGAATTACTTTTAATCAAAATTTTAATAAGAAAAGGAACAAATGTCCAAAAGTTTGAATGGGGTTGTTAGTTCTTTTTTACTTTTGAAATTTTAAGTCAATATGATTAGATTTATTTACCAGTTTGATTTAAGAAAAAGAAGTTCAAAAATTCAATGGCATAAGGCCAAAGTTTCTACTTGAAATAAGGTCTAAGTTTAAAATCACAAGAAAAGAAAGTTTTTGAAAAGGGGGAGAGATTTTGAACTTTTAGAAGTGGGAGGAGATGAATAGGCTATCCTAAGTGTCGCAACGCGAAAAACAACCGGCGGGAAAAAAAACACAGAGCCGCCACCGTGCGTTATTTATCCCAAAGGAGGGAAAGGAAACGCTCGAAGTAAACCTGAAAAAGGGAAAGGAATGGTCTTACGACCAGAGATTGCAAGGCACGGGAGTCGGTTATGCAAGGGGAAGGTATTAGCACCCCTCACGTCCGTCGTAATCGACGGGATCCACGCTCGAAAGTATAGGAAAAGGTTGCTGATAAACTACTCAAAGAATGCACACACACTAGAATGAACAAGTGAAAGAAGACGAAGGAAGGGGACTCGGCAGGATGTCGCATCCTGGGCCTACGTAGTTTGTCAGAAACAAACATCAGAGTCAACGTAGTTCGGGGAAATGGGAAACAGGCTCGCTAGGATATCGCATCCTATGCCTACGTGTCTCATTTGGAATGAGAATCAGAGTTGTCGTAGTTCGGCTAATGCACGCTGAAACAAAACACAACACAGAGACGCTGAGACGTCAAAAGAAACTCAACAAGGAAATAGAATGCCAATAGCTGGGCTTACATCCGACTCCAAACAAAGCAAACAGGAAACAGAATGCCAATAGCTGGGCTTACATCCGACTCCAGACAAAACAAACAAGGAAATGGAATGCCAATAGCTGGGCTTACATCCGACTCCAAACAAAGGCAAACAAGAAAACGAAATGCCAATAGTTGGGCTTACATCCGACTCCAAACAAATAAACAATCGCTAACCAGGGAACACCAAAGGTTCTCCAACTGACAAACTAAAAGGGAGTCTGGAACTCGAGCCTAGTAGCTGTCACACAAACACCAAGAAGACGCTGACACGTCAGAAGAAACAAAGAGGTTGAACACACGAACTAAAAGGGAGTCGGGAACTCGGACCTAATAGCTGCCAAGCAAAACACACACAAAAACAAAAAGGGGTGAACAAAACACATGCAAAAACAAAAAGGTTACCCGGAGAGATCTCGCACGATCTCCTGCCTACGTACCTCATCTGGTATGAGGATCAGGGCGACGTAGTTCCCCTTAACAGGGGAGAAACTTTCTCCTAACCAGAGACCAAGGGAATAACAAACTAAAAAGGAGACTGACTCGAGCCTAATAGTTGTCATACAATCCACAATAGCCCTAGGTTGAGGTATCTAATCAAGAGTTTGACTCACACAGGAAGCGAGTCAACTCAAGTCCTAACTCTACATACGTTCAACTTCCTCGAAAGTTAAACGTACGACTACTACAGAAAAGGAGGTGAGAAGTGGAAAGCAGGTAAACATACCAAAAGCAAACACACAAGCAATCATCACACTCTATATGCAAACAAGAGGCTCAGACATGGTTGGGCTTTAGTCAAGGGGTCATATCAACCTCGACAAACAAGCCAAAATTGTAGGGGTTCTGAAACTCTTAACCACTGACATTGACCGTTAGGGTGAGCAGATGAAAGGTAATGAGGGTTAGACCTCATAGCTCTTAACCCTGGCCTGGGTGAGCTCAAATCAAAGAAAGTGTGGGGGTCCAAAAAGAGGGACCCTATTCCACTTGACTGACACTGTACAAGATCTTGGGTTAGGTTCAAGAGCATCAACACGTAGTGCGAGCATAATGAACGACTCAACGACTAACAGGGGACTGGCTACTAGTCCCTTCTATCTGTCAATTGCCTCTTCACTTAGGAGGACTTCACAAGTAACAACACAAATGTAAACAAACACAGTCATTGCCTCTTAAGGAGGACTTCAGCCAAACGCCTGCCAAAAAAGCGACAGGGCTTCCAGACTACATGGAGTTAGAAGGCTAAACTACCTCAGTGGTGTACTAACCACACTCCAAAGCAAATCAAAAGCAAGCTAGAAGCGACTAATGTACCTGTACAAAAGTCAACCAGTCAGTATCATATTCAGAAAACCAAACAGACAATCAACAGTGGTGCTTATTCATCATCTACACAAGGCAAGTCAAAAGGTAAGCAACTCAAGTGAGTTCATCACCCATGGACCTACAACACAACAAAGGTTAGTGGACAAAGTAATTTGCATCTCAAGAAGTAAGATCACATCAACCCCTAGAGCTAGATGCTTGAACCTGAAATACAAAGCTCAAAAGGTGAGTACAAGCCACTAGTACAAAGACTAGGGTCAAAGGCAAGGTAAACAATCAAAACAGAAGTCAATATTTGATATGAAGCATGTGCAATCAAGCAAGAAGAAGGCATCAAAAGGACCAAAGCCAAATCATTAAGCAAAGTCATCAATTAAACAAGATAAGGCAGAGGCCAACCATGTGATCATATTTGGATATCAAACATAGAAAATCCACATTAAAACAGAAATGAATCCAATGATCATGAAATTTTTTATGTGCATATAACATGTCATGAACAAGCATCATACCAAAAATTAAGTCCAGAAGATAACAAATGGCATGTGAATGAAAATGCACAAGTATAAGGTCAAGAATGTGACACCAAATGATGCAACATATGTCCATGTGTGTAAAACAGTGAGATTAAATGGTAAAAATGTCAAACAAAATCCAAAAGATCATGTTACATGTCATGAATGAGCATGTCAAATTTCAAGGTAATTGGACAAACTATGAGCATTTCACAAAACAATTAGCACAACATGTCATATTTGCATCATGTTCAATCACACAAACACATTTAAAAATCCAGGCACAATAAAATCAGGCAAATGTCATCAAAAAGTAATAGACATCACAACAATCCTGTGGAAAAAAGTTGCATTCAATTTGGATAAGTTTTCTATTTGTTATGATTTTTGCAAGTTGGTGAAAAACATTGAAATAATATGAGAAAATATGCATAGAAATTTGGAGGGAAATAAAAGATTGAAGGCAATTTGAAAAAATGCTAGAACCATGGATTGAACTCATGTCATGAAGGTTAACAGAAGCGCTGGAAATTAAAATGCACAAATGATGCAGCCAGGAATCGAACTGAGGAAAGCAAGGATCAAAAGGAAGCGCTCAAATGATAAAATCAATTGGAATCAAAAATGCGAGGAGCTAAGAATCGAACTGAAGAGCATTAGGTCAAATAAGCGCTTAAAAAGGAAATTAATTCTACATGCGCTAGCGGAGAATCGAGCTGAGGAAAGAGAGGTTCCAAGCGCGCTAAGTAAAAAACAATTGGAAATGCCAATGCCAGGATTCGAACGTGCACGCCTAAGGTTAAAGGCGCTTCAAGGCCAAAACGCAATCGTTTTGCCTACAAACCCTAGCCAGAATTACAGGCGGTGGCGCACGGTGGTTTCAACCACCTTCTCCGGCCAGCCAGGCGGAGCGCCACCGTGGCAAAATGCAGAATTCAATGAAATTTACATCAATGGAAAGATCTTTCCACGAGGATCACAGATATCCTATTATCTAAGCCTAAATCATCATGCATTTTCTGGATCGAAGGAAATAAGTTTCATGCCTCAAACTTAAAATCATCATATCTCACTCATTTTTCATCCAAATTCAAAGATATTTAGATCAGAATCACCAGCAATGAAAGATCTACAAGATCATGGCAATGAATTGAAGAATAATGAGATTCGAATTTTCACCAGCCTGTTATGCAGTGATCAAAAACAGTGGATTCAAGTGCTTAAATCTTCCAGATCTCCTTCCTCAACCTTGATATGAAGCTCTATGCACAAATAAACACTTGACACGACCTAGATCTTGCTTAATTTGAACTTTCCATTGATATGCAAATGCACTTGAACAACTCCAAACCTTGCTCAGTTGCCACAAAAAATGGATGAATCCTGCTCAAAACTCCATGAGGATGAAGGATCTATGAAGAAATTGTATGCTTGTGTGAAGAATTTTTGAATTTCAATGAGAGAGAATTTTGGAGGGAAAAGAAAATTCTAGATCTAGAATTGTGGTTATGGCAAATTCTGTTAAGGTTTGTCTTATATACCATGTGCTAATCCCATTGTAATCACAATTAGGCTTGGCTAATCATAATTAAGGAGATATGAGGTGCATGACCAAATTAGCAAAGACACCTATGCATGGTAAATGAGCACGTGAACAGTGTCATGCATGGTTCAAAATCACTTAAAATCAACTCATGATCAACATATAATTGGAATTTAGCTCATGTAATGCACCAAATTTGAATTAGGCATTTTCCCTCCAAAATACTCATGCATGGATAAATGATCATGTGATTTAATTTCATGCAATGCAAGGATGGATTTGGAAAATATTGGTCATAAAAAGCATAATTCAAAAAGAGGGACTCAGTTTTGGGCTTTGGATCAAAAGTTATGGCACTTTGAAGTTCCAAGCACACTTTGCAATCATTGGATCATAACTTCTCAACCATTCATCAGATGATCATGATCTTGGACTTTTTGAAAATGGGAGAGAAATATCTTCAACTTTCATGTTGACCAAAATTTCATTTGAAGCTTATTTGGTGTTGCAAAGTCAAGTTGGATGTGGACCAAAAACTTGCCATTTTGGGAAACTTTCAATTACAGGTCACTTTCCATTTTTGGAAACTTTTGATTTGACTTCAAAATATTCAATGTAGATGTTTGCAATGACAAATGAACCTCTTTTGAACATGAATGAAGTGTTGAAACTCATTTCCCCACCTTATAGTCTTCAGCTCTTGCACAGTTGACTGCATAGGTGCTCAGATGACCTTGACATGCTCTGATCAGCTTGAGCCTCCACCACTTGGGAAAATGGCTCAGAAATGAAACCCTAGCTCTTGTAAGCTCAAAATGATATTCATGTAATATCCATTTCAATAGAATGCCTCATCCCCTTGAGAAACTCTGATTGGAAGAATGCATTGATTAGGGTTGACCAAAGGTCAAAACCCTAATCTAAAGGAACCTGAGCAAGCACAATGAAACCCTGGATGATGACATATCCTTGATGATGATGACATATCCTTGCCAACAAGTTAATGCTCAATATCCTTGAAGAATCAAGAAAACCCTAATTGAAGCACAAACCCTCAGATGGTTGCCCTCGGGCTTGAATCATATAACTTCCAATCTTCTGAAAAGACTTTGGAGGATGACTTCTTATTTCCATATGATATGCAATATGCAAATGCCTAATGTCCTAAAACATGAAATGCAATATGCTAAACTAGTCCCAAGAAGAGGAGGGAAAATTTTGAGGTGTTACACTAAGCATAAAATTAAAAGTTAAGAGTTGAAAAGATCTGACCAATGGGATGCAATCCAACAGACAAGAATGTCATATAGAAATCCATTTCCCTTCGAATTTGAATAAAGCAATAATCAACAAGCAATTAGAAATATCAAACATCAAGAAAATCAAGGTATCAAATAAAGATAGCCACATCCAAGCAAGCAACTCCATAACTAGCAGTCTTCTTTGCCTTCTCATGTATCAGATGAAATATTCCTTGATCAACTCAGAAGAAAGCATCAGACACAAGATCAAAATAACAATTAGCACCAAGACAAAGTAACAAAATAATTCAAATAGAGTTCATGGGTTGCATCAGATGAAGGCTCATTTCACAATAGCTTGGTTTCAAAATGTTGGCATTGGCCAAGTCCTTTTTGCACAGGGAATGTTGCCTAATCCTAAGTCCAAAAGTTCAAGTCAAGATCAACAGTCCACCAAATATCTTTTAGGTTTTTTGTTGTTTATTAAGTGTTTTAAGGTCCTAAGACCACAAACAAAATCAAAACGCACAAACAAATATAATCACAAGATATGGATCAAATGAGCAAAGTAAAAATGACATAAACATAAACAAGTTAATTGAAAATGTAAATGGAAATAAATGATAAATGACTAAAATAAAATTGCATAAAGTAAATGACTTGAAAGTAAAGCAATATTAATAAGAGTTAGTCAAATGTTAGTCATGTGTTAGTGGTGTTTTTCTTTTTAATTGATTAAGTAATTCTTTGGAGAACACTCAACCATCCATTCACAAGCATGGATTCTTAAACCAAGACATATTCCATAGGAAGGAAAAAAGGTCAAGTTTCCACATAATACCATGAAGGATGGGAGACTTACAATCTCACTTACTAGAATGCTATGTCTTTAGGATCAAATTTAGCTCTATGTTAAGTAATCGTAATTGGACTTATGTAGAAGTCACAACTATCTGGGGCCGAGCAATAAAAATTTAGGTGTTAATGCATGTTAGAGATTTGGTATAATGAACCAAACTCCTAAAATATACCACACACTAAATGAAAAGATCAAGAGGGATGTGCCTATCTCATCCATACTTGTATTGGTTCATCTGACACAAGGTCATTGATGAACCAATTGGCCTTAGGATATTTGAGATTTCATTGGTCAATGAAAGGAAATGGAAAGACTAGGGATGAAGATGAAGGGGGAGGGGAATATAAGAAACACAAATTGGTCACTGGAGGAATTTTATCAAATTAAAATCATTCATTCATTTTGGGAGATGAAATATATATTTCATCAATCCCCTAAGTCCAATGATTTTAATCCAACAAAAGTCAAATCAACCTTGACCAAGGCCCAAACAAATAGTCAAACATCACAAGACCATAAAAATGGCTAAACATAATTTTTACACATTTTATCAATTAAAAATCAATTTAAAAATGCATTAAAATACAAATTAATTTGGTCAAAACCTAAAATCTCTTCAAAACACCAAATAAATGGCCAAGAGATTTATCCTAGGTCAAACAAGGTCAAAGGCTCTTAGACAAAAAATTTCATGATTTTTGAAAAGTTAGAAGTATTTTTAAACAATTAAAAAACATTTAATTCATGAAAGATATCAAAATTAATCCAAAAAATGGTTTTAATTCAGAAAATGAAAGAGAAAAATATTTAAAGATTGTTGGTGAAAGTCCCATATTTTTTGGATTAAAAATGAAATTATTATGAATTAAACAAAATAAATGGATTAAACATAAAATCAGAAATTAAAAAAAAACAAAAAAAAACAAGGGCCATCAGATCTCCCTCATTAATTGAGGTGGCATATCTGATGGCAAGCGCGCATATTCCACAAACACCTGAGTCACACGTGTTGCACACTTGGTAATCAAAATGGACGCTCAAGATTAAAATGTTTGAACTAGATCAGATGGTTTGGGCTTTTCCAACGCACCACCGGATCCCTAGCTCCGGTCATCTTCTCCGGTGACCTCCTCCGGACTGGTCCAACCTCAACTTAATTAAAAATGAAAAACAAAGACACTATTTCAAAGAGAAAATGCCCAGGAGCTCGAATCTGGCCTCAATTTTCTCCAATTCCAAGTATATAAAAAGATACATGGATTTGAATTTTGAGGATCATGAACTGAGTTGCTTAGATTTGACCTTGAAGCAACTCAATCTTGTTGCCTACATTGGTAGGACTTCAGCCAACCAGAAATCACAAAGAATAGTGAAGAATTGAGAGAGAATCGAAGGGATGAAGTTTCTGAAAATTCACCTTCGAGGGAGCTTCAACCTTGCTTGATCTTGATACCAATTGTCCTTGGATTGATTTCAGAAGTTTGTAGGAGGTGATTAGGATCAAAGAAATTATTGGACTCTTGGAGTTTCAATCTCAAAACAGAATGAGATTTGAAGCTCGATTTTCAAATGAAAACCTTTAAGATTTTCCTTTAATGGTGAGGGTTTGGATTTCAGGTTCAAAACTTTGGCATGAGGTCTTCAATTATGATCCATGAAGGTTGTATTTATAGCCAATGTGATTCATTTCCACACACTTCCAAATTTTTCCAAATTTAGCAATTTGCATTGCATGCTTGCATTGGCGTGTGATAGGCCCATCAAGTGATGTATTCAGGTCCAAAATTGCTTGTGTATAATGCTGAGATCATGTCATGTGGCCATGCATTTGAATTTGAAATGTGAAGGTGAAATCCATCCAAATGGTCCTTTGAAAAGAACCCATGTGAAAGTCCTTCATTTCTTGGCCAAATGAGATGATCTTGGACTTTTTGGAAAGGTTAGATCAAGGGGAACAACTTTCATGTTGAACACTTTTATATTTGAAGCTTGGATCATAATGAATTTTGAGGTGGATGTTTGGAAAATCAAACATATTTGAAACTTTTCTAAGTACCAAGTCAAATGTTCACTTCTTCCACCTTGAATAACTTTTTCTATGGACTTCAAATGGTAAATGTTCCTTCACCAAAGTTGTATCTCTTTCAAAACTATTAAATTTTGTCATAAATTTGACCTTATTTGGATTTGGCATGAAGGAGTTATGCATTTTAGAAGTTGAGGAAAATCACTTGTTCAATGATAGTGACCCAAACTGACCTATAATGTTTCCTCTTAGCACATGCATTTGAAAGTTGAATTTGAACTTATTCCAAACATAAAAGTTGGATAGGACATCTTAAATTTGATTATGGGACTTTAATGGATTTCATATCATAAAAATGGAGCATGTTATGGTCTTTGGAAGTTGACCTCCTAACTAGGGTTCAGACAAAATGACTTATAATCTTTCACCATAAAATATGACATTCCAAGAAGAAATAGCTCTTGACTTAAACATGAAAGTTGTTTGGAATGTCATAAGGAGTAACTTTGATCTTGGAATAATTTTCATATGACAAAAATTGTAGGAGATAGGGTCTAGCGAACCCTAGTTTTGACCAATTGATTTTCTCTGGTCAACCACCATGAACCAACTTGCTAACTTGACATTCTCTTGATGTTTGGGACTCATATAGGATCATATATGTGTAAGATGAAGTAAAACAAAGTATCCCTTAACATATTTGATCAAATGATGAAGAAACTTGCCGAGGAAGTCACACAAGATACCTAGATGAATTAGGGCTTCCAAGGCAAACAAGCTTCAAAATCTTGATGAATTCTTGATTAAGATGATATGTGAAGATCATGGGAATCCATATATGATGTCTATAGTCAATCTGAACCATATCTTGATTGATCTTCTTGCATTGAGGGTCTTAAACCCTAGATATGAGCTTGATGGAACATGGGTGAACACACACTACCTACAAAAGCAACAAACTATACATTGACATATTTTTGGTATTTTGGTTAGTAAATAGTGAAAAACCAACTATGATACAATCAAATGTGCTTGGTGATCTCTCCTAATGAAAACCCTAATGAAATAGGGGTAAGGAGGTTACCAAGGTATGATCCCAAAGTCGATGCATATGATGAGATAGCATGAGGGACATTAGGGTCAAAATTGGGGTCTTACAAAGGTATGATTAGAGCACGACTTAAGCGAAGCGCAATCGCACGCTCGCAATGATGGACTGAACAGAATCGCCACCGAACTTTATTTATTCCTAAAAAGGAAAGGGGAAATATCGATAAAACCTAAGAAAGAACGACAATGATTATGGTCGTTGCAACCAAATCAGGGTTCGGGAGTCGATTAAGCAAGGGGAAGGTATTAGCACCCCTCACGTCCGTTGTACTCAACGGGAACCATTAGGTTAATTGTGCGCGTTAGTGTTAGCTTGAAATGTTGGGCTTCTCGAGTTATTAGGTGGGAAAGAAAGAATAGAAGAGAGAAGAATATTTTTGGATTTTTGTCGAAGGACTAAACCTAAGTTTTTTATTAGTGGGCCTGACAAGATTTAAAAATCCTGCTCCTACGTATCTCAATAGAGAAGTCAAGGCTTACATAGTTCTGGGTAGAAAAAAAGTTTGTTTGTTGGTCAATTTTAGCGAAAGCTATATTGTATTAATTGAAGAAAACAATATTTTACCCAAAACAGATGAGGAGCGGACGTATACCACACATCGAATGGATTTACAAATCAACATTCGGAAAAAACGTCACTTATCTTGACTCAACAATCATGGCCGAAACATTGTTTTGCATCACCTTAAGACAATATGTCTTTCGTTTATGAAAAAGGTTTTTGATTAATCGCACGGCGCCGAGAAAGGGTTTGATTGGTTGGATGTATTTTTTAGTAATAGCGAGAACTTGGATGAGCGAGATATCCATCTCGAATCCTAGTCTCAGGAGTGCGTGGTATCCACCACGTTCCATTTCCATCTTAATTGAAAAAGTGTTTAATAAAGATTAAGTGTTTTGAATTTGATTGAGAAAAGGTTTGAAGAAACCGCATTGACAATTTTAAATGATGGCGAGAGCTAAGATAGGCGAGGCATCCACCTCGAATCTTAATCTCAGGAATGCACAGTATACACCATGTTCCATTTCCATCTTTATTGAAAGAGGTTAAGATCGGAATTAAGTATTTTGAAGTTTGAAAGACGAGTACTTGTGACTTGCAAGCTCTTACAGCTTGGGTCTAATACTCGGGACATGCGTCTGGATATTCCACCCAGGCAGTCTGTTTCTTTGTTAAGAAAATGGTTCGAATATTTACGAATGTTTTGGAGGGAAGACGAATATTTATGGCTTGCAAGCTCTTACAGCTTAAGCCTAATATTCGGGATTATAACTGGATATTCCATCCAGGATAATCTTTTTCTTCAACTTTATTAAGAAGATGGTTTGAGATATTTACAGGCGCTTTAGAGATAAGACGAATATTTATGGCTTACAAGCTCTTACAGCTTGAGCGTAATATTTGGGATTACGACTGGATATTCCATCCAAGATAATCTTTTTCTTCAAATTTTAATAAAAAAGATACGTTTGAATAGAAGGATTAATGTGAGTGTTTGAGGTGTTGGTCAATTAAATTGATATGGCGCATAAGTTCGTGAAGAATATGTCCAAAAGTAAGCCGGACGAAATAAATAAATAAATAAACAATTTATTTACAACACATTAAAAAAAATTAAATCGGAAAGAATAAAATCAACAAGCGTAAAAAAAACTAGATAGCAAGGTACAAAAATGGTAAAGTAAATAGTAAGAAGTTATAAAAGATTTAAATAAAATAGCAAGCACAAAAATGAAAATATGAAGATATGTTATTCTTAAGTATCGAACCCATCCCACTAAAGTAAGTGAAATTGCTTCCTCTCCACTCGGCCACTTATGTTCATTTGTTACCTTAACAACAACTTAAATATATAAACAAGCATAGATAAAGATAAATTTAAAATAAAAATACTAGCTAAAACAATATGGGCCTGGGTCTGTGAAGATTTGTCTCACCATGAATGGTCCAAACACAAAAATAAGCAAATGAGACTAACAGACCAAAACCCTAGCCGCCTGACTGTTGGGTATGGACTATGAAGATTCCCAACACAAATAATTGCTGTCAGTAATTAATAAAAGGTTAATGCAAAAGAAAACCAACAGGTAGACTTAAAGAGGGCACAGTAAAATAAAAGATGACATTAGATGGAATAAAGTTATTCCCAAAACCATTAATCATCACAGAGAAGTAAAGTAAACTTTTTAAACAAAAAAAAAATCAGAAGCTATAACCATGGACGAAAGAGGAAGCGGGAGAAGCAAGGGAACGATCGTCCCTTTCCTTCGATCAAAAGGTTTTTCGCTCTCATAAACAAAATCGATTTCCTTCTCCACTTACAGTTACAAAGAAACCTTCACAACACGATTCAAACATCGGCTAAGAGTAATATTCGAGAATGGCACTAACCAGCTGCAACGAAGCCGGCCAACGAATGAGCAAGTAAGAGTCTTGCTGAATCTTCTTCACAGCGTTCCTTTCCTACGGGTTCGTCCGTTATCAACCACCGCTCACTTTTGGTTATTGAAATTTTTAGGGTTTCTCCTCTCTCTTCAGTAGCCGTCAATACTCTTCTCTAGGGTTTTTTCGTGGTCGTCCTTTGGTGGAGGAGGAGGCTCCTTTTATACTCCCCCTGTTTAGGGTTTTTGAGCTGGCTATGTTGATCAAAAGGGTAATGCTCTTGGAAGTGCTTTAGGGTGCTCACAGTTTGTCTACATTATTCGGTGTTTGATTTGGAACAGGTAATACAAATCCTATACTTTCTTCTTTGAATTTGTCCTAATTCCTTTTTGGGTTATTTGTTAACTTTTACCACCGGTAAAGGGCTTTTTACCGTTGTGAATTTATCGGAATATTCATGTGTGGTTTGATGCTTGCAGGAGAAAACGTTGAGCTTACGAGCATGGCTTTGATTTTTTTTTTGTTGAGGCTGTGGTGTATGGTCTTTGGAAAAAGAGTTGTGAGATCCTGTTGAAACTATAGCAACTTGGGGAGCGAACTGCTGTATGTGGCCTCCATTAGAAGAGGCATTTGAACTGTTGTGTTTGATTAATTTCGGGCGAGTTGATTCCATATTGTTTAAATTTACATGATCTTCAACTTGTCACTGCTTTTGGAAAGAGGAAGAAGGCATGCTTTCCATACCCTGCGATTGAGAAACAGAAGATCCATCTAACAAACCCTTTGATGACTCCGATTTCGTAAAAGCTCTAGCCGAATCAGACAATGCTGGCCAAGAGTGTGCATCCATAACCGGCCGTACCTCTGAAGCTGCACCATTGGAGGAAGGCTTATTCCAAGCAGGTCTTGTGCATATATGTTCATAGTTGAAGAATGGTTTCCAATTTGTCAAACAAATTTTGATGGCAGTTCACAAGGTGTCATCCATTTAGCTTCTGCTGCACCCAAAATCCCTGTGCTACTGAATATAGAAGCCTTGCAAGAGTACTCAGTTGAAGGTGTGAGGTTTTCTAATTTGAATCTTTTCTCGGGCCTCAAAACAATGAAAGTCGGTTGTTCGGGGTAGTCCGTTGATGATATTCTATGCCAAAGCCTGCAGCCTAGAAAGTTCTTTAAGAGTTTGTCTTTGTATTCAAGCACACTGACCATTGAGGTGGGAAGACACTCTTCGAAATGTAAAGAACATGTTGGTGCTTCTTTCTTTTCTTCACAACTAGAAAAGAGTTCAGAAAACTTTAAATCAAAACATTCAACTGTAGTAGAGCACAACTTCTGAACCTCAACACCGCATGAGAGGCTACTCACAATTCCACGCGTCATCCTAGCATATACGTGATCCAGAGGTCCCGCTTCATTCTCCAATAATTCGAGAGTGGTTTCTACGATCTTATGCACTTCCGTGTATACTTTCGTTCCTGTGAGAATTCTGTGGGCTAAGGAAATTCGCACAGAGAGTATATCCACTCTTCTTGCTTCTCTGGCAACCAATAATTGCTTTCTCCATGTCCTCATTAATTCATTAATTTTTCCACAAGAAACACAACAGAAGCTTCCATCCAAGGTTACACCGGGACTTCCTTTCAAAATTCAAGACATTTGATTACTCTAAGCACATTGCAAATGACACGACATTCTATATGACTCTTCATTCGGTTTATCAGAGGTGCAGGTCAACCACAAACTAGGATCCTTGTTATCGTTGTAACAACGACATATACAACAAGAACATCTCTTGCAAAATGAATCTTCTGGTTTCAGTGTAGCTTTGCATGCCACATTCCGACAAACTAAGGTTTTCGTTGTTTCCTCATTTGTGTTCTCTATTTGAACATTACGTAAATCAAGAGAAGGGGGTCCTTTTTTCCTTTTATATCCTACACAACTTTTGGCAGGAGAATGAGCAAGAGCATTTTGGTCGACGTACAAGTTGGATTTCTGAGAAATTAACTTCAGAAGATATTCTATCATTTGACCCTTAGTATATCCAGTGTACTTCCTTTCTTTGCCTAATTCAGCACAGATTAATTCTAGGAGTTCCCGGCGAGTAAATGATTGAAGTATATCCGGGGCATCTTTGGACTGACGAGCAACTTCATGGACCAGTCTTTGCTTCTCTTGGAAATTCATAACACCGCATTTTGCAGGGTCGAGAAAAAAACCCGTTGTTGGTAACGGTGAAAAGACACATCTTATTTTGGTGTTCGGCCATGATTATTGTTGTTGGAAGAACAACAGAGTTTTATCTGAGAATATGTAGCATTACACTGAAAGAGAGAGAGAGAGAGAAGAGTGTCATGTAATTTGAGCATTCAATGTCATGATGAGTGATTTGGCATATTAGTTGGAATTAGTTTTCCTTGTAGTTTTGGAGTGTCTGCAGTGTTGGACATTACTGCTTCTATTTTCCACTTGCAGCTTTTTTCAAATGCATTTTCTTTTATTTTTTAGTGTAAATTGCTTAATGGTTTAAGTGATTTTGTTCCAATTCCTATTTTTTGGTGCAGGAAATATGCTACACGCATGATGATTTCTCGCCGCATGTTGTTCACCGAGATGTGAAAACAAGTATCATTCTTTTGGATTCATAATTCAATGCAAAAGTTGTTGATTTCGGTCTCTCCAGGTGACTGATTAAACCAGAAGAACTTGCCACCCTGCCAACTGTGGCTGGCGCATTTGGATACATTGCCCCAGGTAAAACAATTTCGAATTCCCGCTTTCTCATAAAATTCGACTATCTTAAGTTATTAGATCTCAATGTTTATTTAGTGTATGAATTGCAGAATATGCTCAAACAATTAGAGTCAATGAGAAGATAGATGTTTACAGCTTTGGAGTAGTTATTTTGGAACTGACAAATGGAAAAGAAACTAATCTAAAAAAATGCCAGCCGGTAGACCATCAATGAAGGAAGTCTTGAAGATATTGATCGGTTGCAGAGATCCACAAGCAAGCCAATGCAGAGAAGATTGTTGATATTCATGATGATGCTCCATTCCTTAAGAACTTTGATAGTGTGATAAAACGCATGCACGTTTGTAACGAACTTCGAACTGATTTTTTTGACTAACAGTTACAGCTCCATGTTTTCTCTTTTGAAGTGCAACATTCACATCAAACTTTAAAGAAAATAAATCCACAGCTTAATAAACTATGAAAATTTGCTTCAACCTTCTCTTTGTTACTCTGTTCAAATAGCCAACAAATGAGAAGCTTATAGGATTCTAGATGTGTTAAATGATTACAGTCCATCATAGAATCCCACAATCTCAATGCTTCTTCGTGCATTCCAACCTTGCAGCAACCACTTAGAAGAGAAATATGAATAATTTCAGATGGAGATATTCCATTTTCTCTCATATGGTTTAATAACCCAAAGGCTACCGACAAGTATTCCATTTTGCGAAGTCCTATGATAAGCTTGTCGTAAGTCTTAATGTTAGGCACACAACCACGTTCCATCATTTTCTCACAGAGCGTGGTTATGATTTCAAAGTCAGTTATCCTCCATAAATCGGCATTATCAATTGAAACATTATGTTTTTTTAACCATTAGATGCTTTATTAGAATGGAATGTGTTTGAATCGAAGGCTCACAACCTGTATCAAACATGCGTCCGAGAACACCAAATGCATTGTCTAGTTGTCCTATACATCCATAAGCACTCATTAATAAATTATAGACCGTGCAGTCGGGTACTATGCCTTTCTTCTTTAATCTTGACCACCATCTCTTCGGCATCGTAATCTTCCTTGGCAGCAGACACACCGAAGTGTGTAGAAAGTTACAAGTTTAGAACCTTTTAGGACTTGAAATGAACAAAACGCTCGTTGTGAATGAGCAAGAAAATGACGCTTTCATGAAAATGATGGTTGTGAGTGGATGGATGTGATAAAAATGAATGAAGTAGCTGAAACATGAATGAGCATGCATATGAATGAATGGAAGCTTTCCAATGTGAATGAAAAAATGTGAGTGCAAATTTGAATATGACTTATAGAAATATGAGATGGAATATAGATGGAATCTCTTTGAATTAAGATCGAAAGGAAAAATGATGTTCTATGAGAGAGACAAAACATGGATTGAATTTAGACATGAGAATGAAAGTCATGACATTCCAAATGATTCTATCAAAATACATCAAACATCTAAAGCAAAATAGAGAGGTAAAAATCTAATAGTCATGGGATGGCAAGTAGTGGCAATTTCTAAACAACCAGTGTAGGTGGATAGATTCATGACCGGTTGAAATGGTCATGAGGAGGAAAGAAAATGAATGATTGATGAAAAAAATTCCAGGTCCAAAATCAGGGTATAAGAGTTGCCCATATTTAAACATCCTCCACCAGAGGAAAATGAAACAGCACTTTTCATCGGATCAGAGTGGGGGATGGTTAAATACTATGGAGACCCAGATTTTGATCCTGAAAAATGCAAATGTTATGATATGATATGCATGGATGCAGGATTCTTTATTTTTTTGAATTTACCCGTTAGGGACACGGTGAATCCTTAACAGGAGATGTTACCGGACAGACCAATCTGTGGGGAACTCTGATGGCCCACAGAGAGATAAATACCATAGGGTAAAACAAACCGCTGGGGATAATAATCCTACTAGAGAGTCAGACACACAACATGGGAGTACTCAAAGTGAAAGTTGACAAACGACACTTTGAATACAAGAGATTCCAGCAGTAAGTTCACACATGACTTACTAAACCCGAATAAAAAAAATTCTACAACAGGTTCATACATGACTTGATAACGCTGAAACAATCATAAAGAAGGATTCTTCAAAACAGGTTCATACATGACCTGGTAATACTGGAATGAAAGCTCAACAGCAGGTTCATACATGACCTGACAATGCTGGGGAATATCAAGAAGTTCTGACAACAGGTTCAGACATGACCTAACAAACTCAGAAAAACTCAAAAGAGTATATCAACAGGTTCATACATGACCTGACAACACCAGGAAATTCAAAGGATTTTCAACAACAAGTTCAAACGTGATCTAACAATACTTGAATATTCAAGGAATTTTCAACAACTGGTTCAAACATGACCTGACAGTGTTAGGGGATATCAAAAAGTTCTGTAAACAGGTTCAAACATGACCTAACAGCATTGGAAAATTCAAAGCATTTCGACAATAGGTTCAAACATGACCTAAGAATATTAGAAAACCAAAGAATTTTTAATCAAGAGGTTCATATGTGACCTCAACACTTGGATATTCAAAGAAAGTTTCACTCACAGATTCATACATGACCTGACGACACTTAGTAGAAAAACAAAGGGAGTTTTATCAACAGGTTCATACATGGCCCAACGACACTGGAAAATTCAAAGAAAATACATCCATAGGTTCATACATGACCTGACAATATTGGGAAACACACAAAGCAAGTTTCATTAACAGGTTCACACATGACCTGACACCTTAGAGTACATCTGACAATTCTGGAGATTTCTCACAAGAAATTCAAAGATTTTGGAGATTCCTAACAGGGAATTTATGAAAAACAAAGATAAACAGGAGTCTTCTTATAAGTAGATCATCCGTGCAAAAGGCTATGATGATTCTTTACAAAGAAATCAAACAAAACCAACATCATTAGAGTTTTCTAACATGAAAACCTCCAAGCTTCTGGGAATTCCTCAAGATGATGAGTCATACATGACTTTCACGGAACCATCAGGAAAGACAGGGTAATTAAACTCTCTGTACGTGCCAAACAACAATTGGACTTTTAACCGTAAGTAATGGATTACAACCAACTTTTAACGGATAGGTGCCAACAACAATTGGACCTTGACTGTAAGCAATGGATTACAACCAGCTTTTAACAGATTGGTGCCAACAACAATTGGACTTTGACTGTAAGCAATGGATTACAACCAGCTTTTAACAGATTGGTGCCAACAACAGTTGGACTTGAAATGATGTTGGCAACAACCAAACTTCAGATATCAATTACAAATGTATTTACAAACAGACTGACAATGATGCCAACGATGATTTGAACTTTTGAAACGATACTAGCGACAACTGGTCTTTGGGTCAAGGGATAACAATCAACAACGGGACCGAAGGGGTCACACACATGGGTATAGAGTACACTTTGAACCATGCATGTCTTGACTTTTGTTTTATGCATGATATATGAATGATCATGATATGCAATGCTGACAATAGGCAGACTGGGAGTTTGTATGGACTGTTTACAGGGATTCTAATTCCTCAACACCAATAACTCAAACCCGTACAATTAACAGGCGTATCCAGAGGAGAATCTATCATGATTGACAGTTATAAATAACCAAAGGTCCATCCTTCCAGAGGATTGATAAGTTGTGTTCCATGGAGATTTTTGTTGGTGACACATGAGCATTACGCAATCTTGAGACCTTCAGAAAAACAAATGATTTTCTCTTGATTTTCACATATATCAAAGTAATTTTGTTCCTTTCACTAAATTTCAAATTTGTTTCAAGTTTCAAAATTTCATTATTAACAAATAAATAACACTTTGCGTAACAAAGAAAAACATAGAAGAACACAATTAACAATGATTGATAGGAAAAACTTGTATTTTATTCAAGAATGGTAACACACAAATGGCGTAGCTCCATGGAATGTTACAATTTTGAAAATGGCAATAAGGAAAGGTTTACGTTGAATTCAGTGGCCACTAATATCCCTAATAGATATGATTCCCCAAAACCTTACTTCTAAGGGGAGTAACTGGATTGATCTTCCGCCTCGAATTCTTTTGTGTCAATCAGTAACAACTGATGCAGTTTATGCCTTTTGCCCCTAACTTTTGCCTGGATCTCCCTTTCGGGTTTTCAATCCACCGGGACGCTTTTTTTTTTTGCCTAAGTTGCCCTTTCAGGTTTTCAACTTAGCGAGCTATCATTTTTTTATTCATCCCTTATTTCTGCCTGAATCACCCCTTCGGGTTTTTGATCCACCGGGATACCCTTTTTTTGCCTAAATCGCCCTTTCAGGTTTTCGACTTAGTGGGTTTTTATTAGGCATAGTATTTTTTAACTGCGTCAGAGTTCACGGGGTGTGAGAGCTCTTCATCATCCATAGTTGTGAGAATCAAGGCACCTCCGGAGAAGGCTTTCTTCATAACATATGGGCCTTCATTATTGGGAGTCCACTTCCCACGTGAGTCCTTGTGTAGTAGCAAGATCTTCTTGAGCACGAGGTCTCCTTCTCTGAATTCACGAACATGTACTTTCTTGCCAAAAGCCCTCTTGAGCCGTTTCTGGTATAACTGTCCATGGCACAAAGAAGTCATTCGCTTCTCATCTATGGGGTTTAACTGATCAAATCTATTTTGAATCCATTCAGCCTCTTCTAGCTTGGTCTCCATCAAGATTCTCATTAAAGGTATCTCCACTTCAATTGGGAGAACCGCTTCCATCCCATATACCAAAGAGAACGGGGTTGCCCCTGTTGAAGTGCGGACGGAAGTCCGGTATCCATGCAGTGCAAAGGGTAGCATTTCGTGCCAATCCTTATAGGTTTTCACCATTTTCTACAGGATCTTCTTGATGTTTTTATTAGCAGCTTCAACAGCGCCATTCATCTTTGGACGATATAGTGAAGAGTTATGGTGCTCAATCTTGAAGCTTTCGCATAGTTCCTTCATGGTCTTATTATTCAGATTCGTCCCATTATCTGTGATGATCCGGCTTGGAACTCCATAACGGAAAATGATCTCTTTCTTGAGGAACCGTGCAACCACTTGTTTTGTCACATTATCATAAGAGGCGGCTTCTACCCATTTGGTAAAGTAATCAATGGCAACCAGGATGAAGCGGTGACCATTGGAAGCTTTAGGCTCGATGGCGCCAATCATGTCGATGCCCCACATTGAGAAAGGCCAAGGTGACGTCAAAACATTTAGTAGGGTCGGAGGCACGTGTACCTTGTCGGCATAGATTTGGCATTTATGACATTTTCTAGCATAATTGAAGCAGTTGGATTCCATGGTCAACTAGTAATGACCAGCTCTCAAAATCTTCTTGGCCATGGCATGCCCATTGGCATGAGTTCCAAAGGATCCTTCATGAATCTTCTTGATCAACAAGTCCACTTCACGTCCATCCATGCATCTGAGCAGAATCATGTCGTGGTTTCTCTTGTATAACACGCCATTGCTTAAGAAGAATTTGGATGCTAACTTCCTCAATGTTTTCTTGTCAAGGGCTGTTGCATCTGTTGGATATTCTTGATTTTGCAAAATACATTTGATGTCGTGAAACCAAGGTTTACCATCGGCTTCCTCTTCAATCAACTGGCAGTAGGCAGGCTCAACTTTCCGCTCGATCTGAATGAGAGGCGCTTCATTATGGAATCTAACTTGGTACATTGAAGCCAACATAGCCAAAGCATCAGCAATTTGATTCTCAGTTCTCGGTATACGACGGAAAGTGATTTCGTCAAAGTATTTTATTAGTTCCATGACATAGGCACGATATGGGATCAACTTGGTATCACGGGTTTCCCATTCGCCCTTGACTTGGTGTATCACCAAGGCTGAGTCTCCACATGCTTCGAGGATTTTGATTCGGAGGTCAATTGCTGCTTCAATGCCTAGGACGCACGCCTCATATTCTGCTATATTATTTGTGCAATCAAAACACAACCTTGCTGTGAAAGGAGTGTACCCACCATTCGGATTCAATAGAACAACTCCTACGCCATGCCCCATGTAATTGGAGGAACCATCAAACATGAGCTTCCACCGAGATCCGGGTTCAGGTCCTTCATCAAGTCCTGGGATTTCACAATCTTTTACTACCATAATGTCTTCATTTGGGAAGTCAAATTTCAACGGCTGGTAGTCTTCAACAGGTTGGTTTTCCAGGTAAACATATAATACGCTTCCTTTGATGGCTTTCTGAGATACATATTGGATGTCATACTCAGATAGTAACATCTGCCAACGGGCGAGTCTTCTAGTCAAAGCAGGCTTTTCAAAGATATACTTTATTGGATCCATTTTTGAGATCAATAAAGTAGTGTGGAAAATCATGTATTGTCTTAGACGACGAGCGGCCCATGCTAAAGCACAACAAGTTTTCTCCAAGAGTGAATATCGGATTTCACAATCGGTAAATCTCTTACTTAGATAGTAGATGGCATGCTCCTTTCGGCCGGTTTCGTCATGTTGTCCCAGCATACATCCCATTGACTTTTCAAGTACAGTTAAATACATAAAGAGTGGTTTCCCCCGAATAGGTGGAATTAGAATAGGGGGCTCTTGCAGGTATTGTCTGATCTTCTCAAAAGCCATTTGGCAGTCAGAGTTCCATTCAACTGCTTGGTCTTTTCTCAGCAGCTTGAATATAGGTTCAGACGTAGCAGTCATATGAGATATAAACCCAGAGATATAGTTCAAACGTCCCAGGAATCCTCTAACTTCTTTCTCTGTACGTGGAGCAGGAATTTCTTGTATTGCCCTAACCTTGTCTAGATCTACCTCAATTCCTCGTTGACTAACAATGAAACCGAGCAACTTTCCAGATCGGACACCGAAGGTGCATTTAGCAGGATTCAGTCGTAGTTGAAATTTTCGAAGACGCTCAAATAGCTTTTGCAAGTGATCTATATGATCCTCTTCACTTTGGGATTTTGCAATCATATCATCTACATAAACCTCAATTTCCTTATGCATCATATCATGGAAAAGAGTGACCATTGCTCTTTGGTAAGTTTCCCCAGCATTTTTGAGACCGAATGGCATTACCTTGTAGCAAAATGTTCCCCAAGGGGTGATGAATGTGGTCTTTTCCATGTCTTCTGGATCCATCTTAATTTGATTATAACCCGAGAATCCGTCCATAAAGGAGAAGACCGCGAACTTAGCAGTGTTGTCTACTAGAGTGTCAATATGTGGCAGGGGAAATCGTCCTTTGGACTAGCTTTGTTTAGATCCCTATAATCAACACACATCCTGACCTTGCCATACCTTTTGGTTACTGGTACAATATTAGCTACCCATTGAGGGAACTTCGCCACTGCTAGAAAACCGGCATCAAATTGACGTTTCACCTTGTCACAAATCTTGAGAGCCATGTCGGGTCTTGCTCTTCAGAGCTTCTGCTTCATTGACGGGTAATCTGGCTGTAGTAGTAGCTTGTGGACAACAATATCAGTATCTAAACCTGGCATATCCTGATATGACCAAGCAAATACATCTACATATTCTTGTAGCAACTCGATCAATCTTTCTTTGATGCTTGCCCCAAGTGTAGTCCCAACTTTGACCTCTTTCTTGTCTTCCTTAGTGCCAAGGTTGATTGTTTCCACTAGTTCTTGATGCGGCTGAAGGGCTTTTGACTCATGCTCGAGCAGCCTTTCCAATTCTTCAGGGAAATCACAATCTTCCTCACTATCCTCTTCCGCTTGGTAGATGGGGAGTTCAAAGTTATAGGAAGTAGTGGGGTCATCGAATTCAACTAGTTTATTGGTTATTCTGCATGTTTTTTAAATGATGGTTTTTTAGAAAAGATGGAAATGAAATGCAAAAGAATTAAAAATATTTTTGTAGTTTTGAAAGGATTGCCATTTTAAGGAAAGAAAAACAAATGAATGAACGATAAGAATTTGAACAAAATGCTCTTTATTTGTCATAATGATTTTGAAATTTAAAGTGGCCCTACAAGTGATCCATTAGCCTTGGGCAGAGCTAAGGATTTTCAAAAAACAAAGGAAAACACAATTACCTTGACATAGGAAAAACTTCTGGAATCTCAACTGCTTCCCAATTTGTTAAGGCTGCTTCACGCTGGTATATCAGATTTGATGCTTCTCCATCTTCAGTGTCATCTTCAACGACACCAACTTGATTTCCATGGATAAATCATGTGCTTAGGAAAATTTCTTGTATGCTCCGCACGCGGTCCTTTGCAGGGACCAGGGATCCTCCCTTAGTAGAAGGCTTGTACCCCAAACCAAAACGATCATTTTTCTCGCTGACATTGATGACCTGCCCCCAACCTGCAGGGCCTCCACTTTCAACTGCTGACCTTGCACTATTCAAAGAGGCGAACGACAAACTGGTTTTCCCAATAGGCTATTTTACCTCAGCAAGTGTGGCATTGGATATTTCAAGTGCTTGGAAAGAGGTCTCTAAGGCATCCTCATCAGCCTCGATATAACGGAAAGAGGAGAGTTGACTGATGATAAAATCTTCTTCACCCGAGACAATGACGAGCTTGTCATCGACAATAAACTTCATTTTTTGATGCAAAGTAGAAGTCACTTCCCCAGCAGCATGTATCCATAGACGTCCCAAAAGGCAACTGTAAGCGGGATTTATGTCCATGACTTGGAAATTGATGGGGAATACATGCGGTCCGATTTGGATTGGTAGCTCTACCTCCCCAACTACTGTCCTTCGAGAACCATCAAATGCTTTTACCACAAGTGCACTAGGTTTCAATTCCGAACCTTGGTAAGATAATTTAGCAAGTGCCCTCTTTGGTAGAACATTGAGGGACGATCCAGTGTCAACTAAAACCCTAGCCAGAACATTTTCTTGCCACTTTATGGATACATGTAAGGCGCGATTGTGATTCTTCCCTTCCTTGGGTAGCTCTTCATTGCTGAAACTTAGAGTGTTGTAGGCTGTGATATTGGTGACCACCCCATCGAATTGGCCAACCGTTATATCTTGGGTAACATGAGTTTGAGCAAGCACTTTCAGTAGAGCCTCCCTATGAGCTTGGGAATTCAGAAGCAAGGACAAGATAAATATTTTTGACGGTGTCTGATGTAACTGATCGACTATCTTGTAGTCACTTTTCTTTATTATTCTTAGAAATTCACTCGCTTCATCTGCTTGCACTGCCGGCTATGCCCCTCCATACTCTGGGGCTAAATTTGCAGTTACAGTTTCCCTTGTTGGTTCTTGAGGAATTATATTAACATTGGGAGTATAAATCCGACCGCTGCGGGTCATTCTGCTCGTCCCTGCGATGCTAGTGATATTGGTGTCAATATTCTCCAAGCTTTTCTCACCTTCAACATCTTTGGGTTCTTCATCTACCACTCCATCTACCACAGTTATGTCATATTCCCAAGGTACCGCTTTGGTGCTTTCAAAGGGAAAGGGGGTAGGCATACAAACTACCACGGGTGATGGATGAACAACATCTTTTCTTTGATAAGTTATCTCAACAGGTTCTGGTAGATTGAAAAAGGGTTCAATGACTGAAACTTCCTCGTTTGTTACAGGACCACAAACTTGTAAAACACCTTGATCCATCAAGTTTTGAATATCAGTTCGTACCACTTTACATCCCCTTGGATGAACGACACATTCTTCACAGTTGTCGTGACATGTATCAATCGAACTAGCTCCCACCAATCTTGCATGGAGTGCTAGCAACGGAGTTTTAACATCTTCAACATTTTTGATTATACAAACATCAGAAGCATCCTCAACGGCATTAACATCACCATGCGCCGGTAGAGGGTTACTTTTTACGTTGGGTCCAACATCTCGGAATGAAAGGATCTTCTTCTCAACCAGCTCTCGCACAATATGCTTCAAAGCATAACATCCCTCTAGATCATGCCCAGGGGAACCCTTATGGAAAGGACAATGGGCATCTTGGTTGTACCATGGAGGTAAGGGATTTGGTGGAGGACCCAAAGGTCTGGGAGTCACCAACCCTTTCTGCAGTAACGATGGGTATAACTCAGTGTACTTCATAGGGATTGAAGCGAAAGGAGGTCTACCTCTTTGTACCCTATTTTGATTTGGAATATTTTTTGGACGTGAAGCCTGTGCCCTCGGCTGTTGATAAGAGGGTGGCATGGATGCTTGCTGGTATACTGGTGCTTGTTGAATAGGTTGATAGACAGGAGCTTGTGATTGGTTGAAATTTGGTGTGACTGCTGCCACATACGGTTGTTGAATATATTGCACTGGATAAGTTGGTTGTTGCTGAGAAAATTGATGTTGCTTCTTCCTAGAATGACTCCTTCTTTGACTGGTTGACATTGCGTTTATTTCACCCTCTTTCTTCCTTTGGAAACTTCCAGAAAACTTTTTGACATTATTACCAGATGTTTTAGAGGTGGTTATCATTTTTCCATTCTTCAATCCAAGCTCGACCTTTATGCCCACAACAAACAAGTCAGAGAAGCTTGCCGATACACTAATCACCATCCTTTTATAGAACATGGGCTTTATTGTATCCATGAACCAATCTGCTAACTCCTTCTCAACAAGGGGTGGTTCGACTTGCGAGGCCACTTCCCTCCATTGTTATGCATATTCCTTAAAAGACTCGTTATCTTTCTGGGACATGCTGAGCAATTGCCTCCTATCCGGGGCCATATCCATGTTATACTTATAATGTTGGATGAAAGCATCAGATAAGTCTTGGAAACAACGAATTCTACTTTGATCAAGGCTTAAGTACCACTTAGAGGGAGCACCCCTCAAGTTGTCTTGGAAGCAATGTATCATAAGTTTATCGTCCTCCACGTGCGCCGCCATTTTTCGATAGTACATAATAAGGTGACTTTTAGGACATGAGTGGCCCTCGTACTTATCGAAATCCGGGGTCTTGAATTTTGCGGGAATCACGAGACCAGACACTAGGCACATCTCCCTAGCAGCAACACCAAAAACTTGGTCACCTTCCATAGCCCTTAACCTTTTCTCAAGAATCTGGAAATTCTCTTTCATCCCTCTTATGTCTTCCTGCCTTTCATCCTCTTCGTCCGAAAAGTCTGGGGCATGCTGTTGATCCTCAAAATAAGGTTGCACGTGTGTACGGGCGAGAGGTGGTGCAAACGTGTGGACCACTGGATGAGTTTCATCGATAGTTGGTAGAGGAGTCGTCTGCTGAGTGGATTGTACAAAACCAGGGGTGCCTTCAACTGGAGGTGTGAAACCGGGAGGTAAACCATAGACTGGCCAGGTGGTTGGTACTTTCCTTGCAGGTTCGGGTTCAATCGTAGGACCGGTGATTTCTGAAACGACCGTCGTTTGGGTGTCCAACTTAGCCCTAATGACTTGTAGTATCTCCATGACTTGACCCATGTTTCCTCATAGGTCTTCGAGTTCTGAGCTTACTCTCTCCAATTCTTGTTCTTGATCCGCCATTCTTTGACGAGCGTTGGCTCTGGTGTTGTAGTGGTGTTGAGGACTCAGTGTGGAACTGAAGAAGACACAAAAATGCGTTTTTTGTTTGAAGAACGACATGAGTGTATGTTATGGGTGCATTTTGTACAAAGCTCTTAGTTATCTTTATTATTTATTCCAGCAATGTTAGAATATAAGAATAACATGTAATAATTGAGACCCAAAATGACAACTTCCATTAATTAAAATCAAATTCGAATACAAAAGATTTAACTTCAAGTACACATGATTCGAATACAAAAAGATTTAAACACCAACAATTCAAATTCAAGTACAAGTAAACTTAAGCTCTGTCTCAGCTCTTATGATTGTACCAAGATCTGTGGTGAGCTCCTTCATCATTTTCTTGATAAACTTGACGAAATTGAAAACTTGAGGAGGCGTGTTTTCTGGACACATACACCAATCTTCTTCCTGGAGTTTTTCTGGGAGTTCCAACATGTTGAGGTTAACAAACCTAGCTAAGTCGCGGAACTTGCCATTCCATTCAACATAGAGTTCTTGGAGTTTCTTGATGACCTGTTGATCTTCATCTAAGGTTGCTCTAGCCTCTCTATACAAACTTTTCCAGTACACACAATCATTCTTTTGGAGCAAGTAAGCTGCATCACCTTCTTGGCTCTCCAAAACTGCAAACCTCCTATTGGCTTCTTCCAACTGGTACCTGAGATGGTGACAGTTTCTTTCAGCTTCTTCCTTTTGGAGTATCTCGCGCGACAACTTTTCCTTGCATTTCTTTAGAGTGTCCCTCAGTTCACGGATCTGAGCCTCAAAGTCGAGCTTAATTTCTTTCTTATCCATAAGGGATTTATCCAACATTCTCCCTAACTCACAGATCCTATACTCAACTTTCTTGAGCTCTTCCTTCCTGGTTCGGATCACTAATATGGAACCTATAAGGATATGATCAAGATCATCCTTCTGGTCTTCCAATAGTCTGGCTCTCTTGTTACTATCCTCAAGTTCTTGGGCTTTTCCCTTACGTTCGTCTTTCAAATTCTAATTTTCCAAGATAACTCGGTTCATCTGAATCCGTAATTCAGTATTCTCCAATTCGAGCTCCTTAACCTTAGTAGTGGGTTTCTCCATGTCCTCAAGGAGTATGGGCTTGGGCTCAGGAGTTTTGGGAAAGGCTAAAGCCTTTAAGATAAATGGCAAATGGATTTCCCCAACTCTTTCTTTCACCCATCGAGTGTAAGGTTCTCTGGCGAGAATGTTTCTTTTTCTAAACTCTTTACCCTTCCTAACAACCTTTAACCAAGCCTTTCGTACTGCTCTTACATCAGGATTGCTTGCTTCGATGTCAAAGAGCACAAATGGTTGTAAGTCCTTTACGTCAGGAGGACCGTCCATGCAGTAACCGTGTTGCATTCGAGATAACATAGGGTTATAATTGATGCAACCCTTGGTACCCAACAACGGTACATTAGGAAATTCCCCACAGCTGACTATAATGTCTGGGGTTTCCCACTCTCGGATATACCATCTGATGGAACTTGCAGTGAGAGAAGCTAATTTTTGAGGAGACTTAAGTTCTTTTGCCACAAAAGGACCTTCTTCGGGCATGTGTTGCATGAACCAAGTATAAAGCAAAGGAGCATAACACAACAAAGTTCTACCCCTCTTTTCATGTCGAGCGTGAAGGGCATGGTAAATGTCAGATAAGAGAAATGGTACTGGATTGCCAGAGAGAAAGACTTCTATGGCTACCTGATCCATAAATTTTTCAACATTTGGGAAGAGCATAATCCCATGGATCAATAAAGCCAACACAGCATAGAATGCATTCCAATTTCCGCTTTTCTTGAACTTCAGAGCTAAATCTTCCAAAAACATCGCGGCAAAACCTTCGCAACCCCCTTTTTCAACTCAATTGCCTCGAACAGTCGGGACATTGATACTTAGGGATGAAGCTATCTTTTTTGGGCCCGCCTCTTCTTCGAGCTTTGGAAATGGACTGAAATCCTTCAATTTGAGACCCACGATCCTCTCAACTTCTTCCAAAGTAGGAGCTAGTTGGAAATCAGCGAATGTGAAACAGCGTAGAGGTGGATCAGAATATTGTTCCAAAGAGCCGATAATCCCATAGTCAACTTTCTTAGTTAGAAGGCTCAAAAGTTTCCCATAATTTTTCCGAACTCATCACGTCTACTTAGAGTCAAATCAGAGACCAAACCCTTCAGACTGTCCAGCTTAGGTTCCTTGTACTTAAGCATGAAAGTGTGTCTCCTTGGAGTTGTCATTTTCAAGTTCTCAATTCCTGAAACAAATAAGAGACAACTAAGAGCTTGCTTTTTATGATGTTGATGCAATGTATGTGGATGAATGTGATGCATTTTTGTATAAGTTCAATAGGCTTAAGGCCTGGATAAGTCTGATTGCTTCGTATAGAACATGGTTCTCACCAGGTATGATCTAAGGTTTCAAAAAAGTTCCTAGAGTCAGGGATCCATTAGACTGTTCGCTATCGGTGGCAACTTACTTGCCGGGCATCAACTCCATATAAAGAATCTACTCTAAGTGAGGTTCTCGCATCAATCCAACGAGAAATTCATCTCGCGGACCCATGCTACGCAACCATCCTTCCTAGTTGGACAAAGAACTAAGGTTCTACAAATGGCTCTCAGAGTCATGGATCCTAAAGAAAATATCGAAGCTTACGGCAACTTATTTGCCGAGCGACAACATCCTCTCAAGAATCTACTCTAAGTAAGATTCTCGCACCGACCCAACGAGAATTCATCTCGCGGACCCGCACTACTCAACCTCGTCCTATCTTATGTTTTTACTCGAGACTGGGGTAAAAAGTCTTTCCCACAAGGTTTGCAATCAGAGTATCTCCAAGTACCAAAGCATATCGAACCAATATAAAAGATTTATACCAATAGGATAATAAATATAGCAAAACAATAAAGAAAAAGCCACACAGGTAAACAAACAAAAGCACGCAAACGACCTAACCAGGCTTGACTCACTTAGGGAGAATCTCGTCCCCAGCAGAGTCGCCGTCTGTCGTACCTCAATGAAAAATATGAGAGTACAACTTAAGCGAAGCGCAATCGCGCGCTCGCAATGATGGACTGAACAGAGTCGCCACCGAACTTTATTTATTCCTAAAAAGGAAAGGGGAAATATCGATAAAACCCAAGAAAGAACGACAATGATTATGGTCGTCGCAACCAAATCAGGGTTCGGGAGTCGATTACGCAAGGGGAAGGTATTAGCACCCCTCACGTCCGTTGTACTCAACGGGAACCATTAGGTTAATTGTGCGCGTTAGTGTTAGCTTGGAATGTTGGGCTTCTCGAGTTATTAGGTGGGAAAGAAAGAATAGAAGAGAGAAGAATGTTTTTGGATTTTTGACGAAGGACTAAACCTAAAATTTTTATTAGTGGGCCTGACAAGATTTACAAATCCTGCTCCTACGTATCTCAATAGAGGAGTCAAGGCTTACGTAGTTCTGGATAGAAAAAAAAATTTGTTTGTTGGTTTATTTTAGCGAAAGCTATATTGTATTAATTGACGAAAACATTGTTTTACCTAAAACAGATGAGGAGCGGACGTATACCACACATCGAATGGATTTACAAATCAACATTCGGAAAAAACGTCACTTATCTTGACTCAACAATCGTGGCCGAAACATTGTTTTGCATCACCTTAAGACAATATGTATTTCTTTTATGAAAAAGGTTTTTGATTAATCATACGACGGCGAGAAAGGGTTTGATTGGTTGGATGTATTTTCGAGTAATGCCGAGAACTTGGATGAGCAAGATATCCATCTCGAATCCTAGTCTCAGGAGTGCGTGGTATCCACCACGTTCCATTTCCATATTAATTGAAAACGTGTTTAATAAAGATTAAGTGTTTTGAATTTGATTGAGAAAAGGTTTGAAGAAACCGCATTGACAATTTTAAATGATGGCGAGAGCTAAGATAGGCGAGGCATCCACCTCGAATCTTAATCTCAGGAATGCACGGTATACACCATGTTCCATTTCCATCTCTATTGAAAGAGGTTAAGATCGGAATTAAGTATTTTGAAGTTTGAAAGACGAGTACTTGTGACTTACAAGCTCTTACAGCTTGGGTCTAATACTCGGGACATGCGTCTGGATATTCCACCCAGGCAGTCTGTTTCTTTGTTAAGAAAATGGTTCGAATATTTACGAATGTTTTGGAGGGAAGACGAATATTTATGGCTTGCAAGCTCTTACAGCTTGAGCCTAATATTCGGGATTATAACTGGATATTCCATCCAGGATAATCTTTTTCTTCAACTTTATTAAGAAGATGGTTTGAGATATTTACAGGCGTTTTGGAGAGAAGACGAATATTTATGGCTTACAAGCTCTTACAGCTTGAGCCTAATATTCGGGATTACGACTGGATATTTCATCCAAGATAATCTTTTTCTCCAAATTTTAATAAAAAAGATACGTTTGAATAGAAGGATTAATGTGAGTGTTTGAGGTGTTGGTCAATTAAATTGATATGGCGCATGAGTTCGTGAAGAATATGTCCAAAAGTAAGTCGGACGAAATAAATAAATAAACAAATTATTTATAACATATTAAAAAAATTAAATCGGAAAGAATAAAATCAACAAGCGTAAAAAAAAGACTAGATAGCAAGGTACAAAAATGGTAAAGTAAATAGTAAGAAGTTATAAAAGATTTAAATAAAATAGCAAGCACAAAAATGAAAATATGAAGATATGTTATTCCCAAGTATGGAACTCATCCCACTAAAGCAAGTGAAATTGCTTCCTCTCCACTCGGCCACTTATGTCCATTTGTTACCTTAACAACAACTTAAATATATAAATAGGCATAGATAAAGATAAATTTAAAATAAAAAAAAACTAGCTAAAACGATATGGGCCTGGGTCTGTGAAGATTTGTCTCACCATTAATGGTCCAAACACAAAAATAAGCAAAGGAGACTAACAGACCAAAACCCTAGTCGCCTGGCTGTTGGGTATGGACTATGAAGATTCCCAACACTAGTAATTGCTGTCAGTAATTAATAAAAGGTTAATGCAAAAGAAAACCAACAGGTAGACTTAAAGAGGGCACAGTAAAATAAAAGATGACATTAGATGGAATAAAGTTATTCCCAAAACCATTAATCATCACAGAGAAGTAAAGTAAACTTTTTAAACAAAAAAAAATCAGAAGCTATAACCATGGACGAAAGAGGAAGCGGGAGAAACAGGGGAATGATCGTCCCTTTCCTTCGATCAAAAGGTTTTTCTCTCTCATAAACAAAACCGATTCCCTTCTCCACTTACAGTTACAAAGAAACCTTCACAACACAATTCAAACATCGGCTAAGAGTAAGATTCGAGAATGGCACTAACCAGCTGCAACGAAGTCGGCCAACGAATGAGCAGGTAAGAGTCTTGCTGAATCTTCTTCACAATGTTCCTTTCCTACGGGTTCGTCCGTTATCAACCACCGGTCACTTTTGGTTATTGAAATTTTTAGGGTTTCTCCTCTCTCTTCAGTAGCCGTCAATACTCTTCTCTAGGGTTTTTTCGTGGTCGTCCTCTGGTGGAGGAGGAGGCTCCTTTTATACTCACCCTGTTTAGGGTTTTTGAGCTGGCTATGGAGATCAAAAGGGTAATGCTTTTGGAAGTGCTTTAGGGTGCTCACAGTTTGTCTACATTATTCGGTGTTTGATCTGGAACAGGTAATACAAATCCTATACTTTCTTCTTTGAATTTGTCCTAATTCCTTTTTGGGTTATTTGTTAACTTTTACCGCCGGTAAATGGCTTTTTACCGCTGTGAATTTTATCGGAATATTCATGTGTGGTTTGATGCTTGCAGGAGAAAACGTTGAGCTTGCGAGCATGGCTTTGATTTTTTTTTTGTGTTGATGCTGTGGTGTATGGTCTTTGGAAAAAGAGTTGTGAGATCCTGTTGAAACTATAGCAACTTGGGGAGCGGACTGCTGTATGTGGCCTCCATTAGAAGAGGCATTTGAACTATTGTGTTTGATTGATTTCTGGCGAGTTGATCCCATATTGTTTAAATTTACATGATCTTCAACTTGTCACTGCGTCTGGGAAGAGGAAGAAGGCATGCTTTCCATACCCTGCGATTGAGAAACAGAAGATCCATCTAACAAACCCTTTGATGACTCCGATTTCGTAAAAGCTCTAGCCGAATCAGACAATGTTGGCCAAGAGTGTGCATCCATAACCGGCCGTACCTCCGAAGCTGCACCATTGGAGGAAGGCTTAATCCAAGCAGGTCTTGTGCATATATGTTCATAGTTGAAAAATGGTTTCCAATTTGTCGAACAAATTTTGATGGCGGTTCACAAGGTGTCATCTATTTAGCTTTTGCTGCACCCAAAATCCCCGTGCTACTGAATATAGAAGCCTTGCAAGAGTACTCAGTTGAAGGTGTGAGGTTTTCTAATTTGAATCTTTTCTCGGGCCTCAAAACAATGAAAGTCGGTTGTTCGAGGTAGTCCGTTGATGATATTCTGTGCCAAAGCCTGCAGCCTAGAAAGTTCTTTAAGAGTTTGTCTTTGTATTCAAGCACAATGACCACTGAGGTGGGAAGACACTCTTCGAAATGTAAAGAACATGTTGGTGCTTCTTTCTTTTCTTCACAACTAGAAAAGAGTTTAGAAAACTTTAAATCAAAACATTCAACTGCAGTAGAGCACAACTTCTGAACCTCAGCACCGCATGAGAGCCTGCTCACAATTCCACGCGTCATCCTAGCATATACGTGATCCAGAGGTCCCGCTTCATTCTCCAATAATTCGAGAACGGTTTCTACGATCTTATGCACTTCCGTGTATACTTTCGTTCCTGTGAGAATTATGTGGGCTAAGGAAATTCGCACAGAGAGTATATCCACTCTTCTTGCTTCTCTGGCAACCAATAATTGCTTTCTCCATGTCCTCATTAATTCATTAATTTTTCCACAAGAAACACAACAGAAGCTTCCATCCAAGGTTACACCGCGACTTCCCTTCAAAATGCAAGACATTTGATTACTCAAAGCACATTGCAAATGACACCACATTCCACATGACTCTTCATTCGGTTTATTAGAGGTGCAGGTCAACCACAGACTAGGATCCTTGCTATCGTCGTAACAACGGCATATACAACAAGAACATCTCTTGCAAAATGAATCTTCTGGTTTCAGTGTAGCTTTGCATGCCACATTCCGACAAACTAAGGTTTTTGTTGTTTCCTCATTCGTGTTCTCTATTTGAACATTACGTAAATCAAGAGAAGGGGGTCCTTTTTTCCTTTTAGATCCTACGCAAATTTTGGCAGGAGAATGAGCAAGAGCATTTTGGTCGACGTACAAGTTGGATTTCTTAGAAATTAACTTCAGAAGATATTCTATCATCTGACCCTTAGTATATCCAGTGTACTTCCTTTTTTTGCCTAATTCAGCACAGATTAATTCTAGGAGTTCCCGGCGAGTAAATGATTGAAGAATATCCGGGGCATCTTTGGACTGACGAGCAACTTCACGGACCAGTCTTTGCTTCTCTTGGAAATTCATAACACCGCATTTTGCAAGGTCGAGAAAAAAAACCGTTGTTGGTAGCGGTGAAAAGACACATCTTGTTTTGGTGTTCGGCCATGATTGTTATTGTTGGAAGAACAACAGAGTTTTATCTGAGAATTTGTAGCATTACACTGAGAGAGAGAGAGAGTAGAGTGTCATGTAATTTGAGCATTCAATGTCATGATGAGTGATTTGGCCTATTAGTTGGAATTAGTTTTTCTTGTAGTTTTGGAGTGCCTGCAGTGTTGGACATTACTGCTTCTGTTTTCCACTTGCAGCTTTTTTCAAATGCATTTTCTTTTATTTTTTAGTGTAAATTGCTTAATGGTTTAAGTGATTTTGTTCCAATTCCTATTTTTTGGTGCAGGAAATATGCTACACGCATGATGATTTCTCGCCGCATGTTGTTCACCGAGATGTGAAAACAAGTATCATTCTTTTGGATTCATAATTCAATGCAAAAGTTGTTGATTTTGGTCTCGCCAGGATACTGATTAAACCAGAAGAACTTGCCACCCTGCCAACTGTGGCTGGCGCATTTGGATATATTGCCCCAGGTAAAACAATTTCGAATTCCCGCTTTCTCATAAAATTCGACTATCTTAAGTTATTAGATCTCAATGTTTATTTCGTGTATGAATTGCAGAATATGCTCAAACAATTAGAGTCAATGAGAAGATAGATGTTTACGGCTTTGGAGTAGTTATTTTGGAACTGACAAATGGAAAAGAAACAAATCTAAAAAAATGCCAGCCGGTAGACCATCAATGAAGGAAGTCTTAAAGATATTGATCGGTTGCAGAGATCCACAAGCAAGTCGATGCAGAGAAGATTGTTGATATTCATGATGATGCTCCATTCCTTAAGAACTTTGATAGTGTGATAAAATGCATGCACGTTTGTAACGAACTTGGAACTGATTTTTTTGACTAACAGTTACAGCTCCATGTTTTCTCTTTTAAAGTGCAACATTCACTTCAAACTTTAAAGAAAATAAATCCACAGCTTAATAAACTATGAAAAATTGCTTCAGCCTTCTCTTTGTTAGTCTGTTCAAATTGCCTACAAATGAGAAGCTTATAGGATTCTAGATGTGTTAAATGATTACAGTCCATCATAGAATCCAACAATCTCAATGCTTCTTCGTGCATTCCCAACTTGCAGCAACCACTTAGAAGAGAAATATGAATAATTTCAGATGGAGATATTCCATTTTCTCTCATATGGTTTAATAACCCTAAGGCTACCGACAAGTATTCCATTTTGCAAAGTCTTATGATAAGCTTGTCGTAAGTCTTAACGTTAGGCACACAGCCACGTTCCACCATTTTCTCAAAGAGCGTGGTTATGATTTCAAGGTCAGTTATCCTCCATAAATCGGCATTATCAATTGAAACATTATGTTTTTCAACCATTAGATGCTTCATTAGAATGGAATGTGTTTGAATCGAAGGCTCACAACCTGTATCAAACATGCGTCCGAGAACACCAAATGCATTGTCTAGTTGTCCTATACATCCATAAGCACTCATTAATAAATTATAGACCGTGCAGTCGGGTACTATGCCTTTCTTCTTTAATCTTGACCACCATCTCTTCGGCATCGTGTAATCTTCCTTGGCAGCAGACACACCGAAATGTGTAGAAAGTTACAAGTTTAGAACCTTTTAGGACTTGAAATGAACAAAATGCTCGTTGTGAATGAGCAAGAAAATGACGCTTTCATGAAAATGACGGTTGTGAGTGGATGGATGTGATAAAAATGAATGAAGTAGCTGAAACATGAATGAGCATGCGTATGAATGAATGGAAGCTTTCCAAAGTGAATGAAAAAATGTGAATGCAAATTTGAATATGACTTATAGAAATATGAGATGGAATATAGATGGAATCTCTTTGAATTAAGATCGAAAGGAAAAATGATGTTCTATGAGAGAGACAAAACATGGATTGAATTTAGACATGAGAATGAAAGTCATGACATTCCAACTGATTCTATCAAAATACATCAAACATCTAAAGCAAAATAGAGAGGTAAAAATCTAATAGTCATGGGATGGCAAGTAGTGGCAATGTCTAAACAACCAGTGTAGGTGGATAGATTCATGACCAGATGAAATGGTCATGAGGAGGAAAGAAAATGAATGATTGATGAAAAATTTTCCAGGACCAAAATCAGGGTATAACAAAAGGTTTCAATCGCCATAAGAGGTAACGGTTTCTATCACTGATCATGACCTTTCGTAAGATCACTAAAGGAAAATTTTAATTTTCGCAGCGTTTTGGATCTCCATTTTCCTTCAAGTACAACATATTATTCCAAATGAATTACAACAACAATGCAAATAAATTCACATAATTACAAACATACGATAAATCAAGTAATGCATTATACACACAAATAGACAAACAATCAAAACTAAAATGATATCGACGATGACTGCAACTTCACGTCTCTCACATAATATAGTTCTCTTGGTGTGACGTGTTCCAAACTTTCTTCAATTTTATAGAGTCTTTCCTTCATGAATTGTGAATTCAATCGTTGTACCATATTATAAACATGATTTAGTAGAACAGTGGATCCATGTATCCCAAGGATGGTTTGTAACAATTAAACGTTAGTGAGCATTTCCTATCTCGGTACTGTAGATATTAATAAAAGTCGTTGTGATTGTTTGCCTTGGTGGAACTGTTGTGTAGACCGGAAGAACGAAAGAGTTTGGAACGCTTTTTGGTTAACTCTGAGTGGAGAAGGATCTTACTATGGAAGATTGGAAGGAGACACTACTAGGACTGGATCATTATGTGTTGTGTTGTTTGGTAATTTTGTTGTGTCGGAATATGAGTGTATGTTTGTGTTGGAAATTTGAAGACAATGCTTGTTAATGTGGTCCATCTAATAATCTACATTCGAACAAATAGTCGATTGTAACTGATCTATACCATGCCATGTATTCACACATTGGCTTACATTTAGTTGGCATGACACATAAACAGACTAAAATTATAAGAATGCTTAAATGACCTAATACATTGTGACAATCAAAATAATTTCATCTCCACCATTTGCCGCGTTCAACAACATAGATGACACATCTAAATCAAGTTTAACTGGCTTCCACTAATATTTGATATCATCATTATTATCCATAATTGATACGTATGAAGTAAGTTTATTTATTCTTTTAACCTTTCTTTCCTCTCCATTTAAATGTTCTCTTAACCAATTGTTTAGACATGTCTAAAGCTGTCAGAAATTTCAACAAACCTGAAAGTTGATTTATAGAAAAGATTTGTTCATCGTAAAAAAGACATTACCACTAGTAGTCGTGTTAGAAAAGTAAAAAATATAAAATTTTAAGAAGAAAAGTGAAGAGGCGTGCGCAAATGGTTCACATTACACATCTATTTTTATAAGATTTGCCACATATATATGCAAATATAATTGACACCTCCTATTAAAATATATAATAAAATAATATATAATAATTAAATATTATATTAATAAAACAAATACAAAAAGAAAAAAACATGTATTTGAACTATTGACGCTTCTTATTAAAAGAATGAGAGACAACCAATAACATTAGATCCTTCTTTAAAAATAATGAGGAGACATCTATATCAGTTGAACATTCTTTTAAAATAAAGAGAGTGTGTTAATAGAATAATTGACACCTCCTATTAAAATATATAATAAAATAATATATAATAATTAAATATTATATTAATAAAACAAATACAAAAAGAAAAAAACATGTATTTGAACTATTGACGCTTCTTATTAAAAGAATGAGAGACAACCAATAACATTAGATCCTTCTTTAAAAATAATGAGGAGACATCTATATCAGTTGAACATTCTTTTAAAATAAAGAGAGTGTGTTAATAGAATAATTGACACCTCCTATTAAAATATATAATAAAATAATATATAATAATTAAATATTATATTAATAAAACAAATACAAAAAGAAAAAAACATGTATTTGAACTATTGACGCTTCTTATTAAAAGAATGAGAGACAACCAATAACATTAGATCCTTCTTTAAAAATAATGAGGAGACATCTATATCAGTTGAACATTCTTTTAAAATAAAGAGAGTGTGTTAATAGAAGTGAAAGCTTTTATAAAAAAAAATTGTTTGAAAGTGGATTACATAGAAAAATATATGGTCTCCTACTTTGATGTTTTTTAATTTTTAATCCCTCTATTTTAAAATCATTTTTTCGGCTCGGATTTTTACCTCACTTGAAATTTTGATGATCCTCCTCTCATTTTGCATACATGATAATGATGATTGAGATACAATTTTTTTATGGGTTGGCAATGATGACTACGATTATATTTAATATTTTTTTATAAAATAAAATAATTTATAATTTATTATTTTAATTAATTTTTTTAACAAATTTTTGTTTTATATTTATTTGGTTTTTAATTAATAAATTAATAGATATTAAGAAACTGATAGGATCTTAGGCCCAAACCACTTCAACATCTCTCCCGCAAACTTACGACAACATGCTTAGTATGAATGTAATATATAAACTCTAATACTATATATAAACAAATTAATGTAAGACTTTAGTCTTCTTTCACGTCTCAATATTAAGACCAAAATGCTAAGACCAAAATGCTTTCAACATTTGTTTTACATGTTACATCTATAAAGAAAACATTTGTTCAACATTTAGACAAAATTTAGACTACAAACCAAATGCATTACCCAACTTTAAATCGTTCTGGATGCTAGCTACGTGTATCTCCACCAATCCTTTGAGAATGACATATCATAAATTCATCATCCATTCCAAACTTAATGGCAACAATTATCTCCAGCTCACTCACCTCCGCAACATCACCATCATTATATACCTCTCAAATATTGATTCAACTCCATCAACACTAATTATATTGCATTATTCCTTTGGATTATCTTTGGTATTGAAAATGAATATGTCATTCTGATTGTCAGCCAACTCTTTTTAAGTCGTCTTAGATCTACTTCTAAATTCTTGATAGAAGCATCAATATTATTTTGAATTTCCATAGGCGTATGCATTAATTGTTTGAAAGCATCCTTCAGCTTCCGAGTTTTGTCTTTCTGATGATTCTGTTAGAATTTTTGGTATGGTGGTTATTGTGTCAGATCATTTGGGGTTATTACCCTTATCAAATATGTTGAATTTATTTTGCTTATGATACTACCCTTGTTCTCATGAAAATGGCATGATTGTTATAAAGTTAAAGTGTTTATCCCTTATTCTGAGTGTTGGTAGGTAATATCTCTATACTGGAGATGAACAACATGTTAAGCAATATCTATACATGTATCATTTGGTGTTGAGTAATGAATGCATTTGGTTTGCAGTCTGAGTTTTTGTCTTAATGTTGAGCAAATGTTTTGTTTATAGATGTAGCATGTTAAACACGTTAAAAGAATTTTTGTCTTAATATTGAAATATGAAAGACTAAAGTTTAACATTGATTTGTTTATAAATAGTATTACAATTTATATATCACATATATACTAAGCAGTATGTCTTAAATAGGATGGAGAGATGTTGAAGTGGTTTGGGGCATTTATTTTTTATAAAATATCTATTAATTAAATTATTAATATAAATATAAAACAAAAATAAAAAAAAATAATTAACATAATCAATTATAAATTAATTTATTCTATAAAAAAATATAAAATAATAAATAATTATAGTCATCATTACCAACTCATTAAAAATATTTTTTTTGTTGAATTGTAATTCATGGTGTTGAAGCATGTTGCTGTCGAAACACCCTGTTGTCGAAGTGTCGAGGAGTTAGCCTCAACATGGATTTTTTACTAAGGCCCAGTTTTATAGTATTAGCAGAATTAAGTATTTTGGAATTTACTTGAGGATAAAGTAAACCCAAAATCTATAATTAAGGTGTAATCCTTATTGATTGTATAAGAACACATAACTTACAGTTGCAAAGTATAAATCTCAGTTTGATAGCATGGAGTTACTCAGCAGAAACACTTCTTCTTCCCATACTTTGATAAAACCTTAATTTCCTTTCTTCCCCAATTTTTTTATCTTTTCTTTCTTTCTCCAAGTATCAATTGTGCAATATAATTCTTCATAAATTTTGGTGAATTTCCAACATCTGGTATCTAGAGCACTGACTGAGCGATTTTTGGAAGCATAACATGATGAATCATCTGAACGTACATTTTCCGACGAGTCTCTCAATCCTGAAGAATCAGAATTACGAGAATTGGTGCAAGCAGATAAAGGTTGTCCTTTGCTATCAAGATCTATAAGATCTTGTGAAAGAGTGAGGGACATCGCTTGCAACAAACGCGATGGATGAAGAAAAAGCTGCATACAAAGAATTGAAGAAGAAAATAAAGCTCTCTTTATAATCCATCAATGTGTTGATTCTAATAATTTTGAAAAGGTTTGTGATGTTGAATCAGTGAAAGAAACATGAGAAATTCTTGAAAAATCATTTGGTGCTGGAAAGAAGGTGAAAGAGGTGAGGTTAGAAACTCACAAAAGAACATATGAATTGTTTAAGATGGAAGACAATGAAAGCATAACTGATTTTTCACTAGGATTACAAAATTGTTGAATCAAATCAAGGTGTGTGGAGAAGTGTTGACAGCAAGATCAGTTGTTTCAAAGATTTTGAGGTCATTGACTCCAAAGTTCGACCATGTGATAGTAAGCATAGAAGAGTCGAAAAGATTTATCAGCATTGACAAAGGAAGAGCTTCAAGGGACGCTTGAATCTCATGAACAAAGAATGACTGAAAGAGCTGTAGGCAAGTCAAATAGTGATATGGCTTTGCATGCGTAATCAACAAGAGAAAAGAAAGACAAATGGAAGTAGCTCTACTATAAAGGTAAATGAGGCAACAAAAATTCAACCGGTCAAAATCAGCAAGAAGGAGGCTGGTCAAATCATAGAAGACCCCCATACCAAAGTAACCAAATAGGTGATATTGTAGGTAAAGGAAGAGGCGATGGTCAAAAACCTGACAAAAGTCACATTTAGTGTTTGAACTGTCAGAAGTATGGTCACTACTCAAGTGATTGTCCTGAAAAGCAGAAGAATCAGAAAACTGATGCAAAGTTTGCAAAGCATAAAGAAGAAAAGATGTTGTTGATGGTCACAACAAGAGATGGAGAAAGATTACAGGACCAATAATACTTGGACTTAGGATTCTCATCACATATGACTAGTAGGAAAGATTGATTTGTCAACATGAAACCCTCAATGAAGAACATGGTAAAATTTGCAAATGACAATACTCTAGCAGTTGAAAGTATTGGTGATGTTATGATTATGAGGAAAGATGACAAGAGGAGGTCAATAATTTCTAATATACTGTACATGCCAAGCATGAAAAGTAATTTGCTCAGCATATGGTTGTTGGTCTAAAAGAACTACAAAGTGTCGATAAAAGACAAGATGATGAGAGTTTTGAACTCAGGTGGAAGGTTTATCTTGAAGGCACTTATGTCTCAGAATAGGACCTTCAGGATTGAACTGAATATGATGGAGCACAAGTGCATTGCAACTGCAACTAGCAAGGATGAATGGATATAGCACTATAGGTTTGGCCATCTCAATTTCAAATATATCAGAGATATGAAAAGAAGAAATATGGTTTCAGGGTTGCCAGAAATCGACATTCCAAATGAAGTGTGTGAAGAATGTGTGCAGGCGAAGCAACACAAAAAGAGATTCAACAAGGATGCAGGAAGCAAGTCGAAGGAAATCCTTGAAGTCATATACTTTGATGCGTGTGGTCCTATCCAAGTGGATTTGTTGGAGGTAACAGATACTTTGTCACATTCATAGATAATTTTAGTCGAAAACTGCGGACTTACCTGATCAAGAAGAAAAGTGAAGTGATCGAGGTATTTACCAAGTTTAAATCCATTCTCGAAAGAAAAATTGGTCGAAAGTTCAAGATTCAGAGGACTGATGGTGGTGGAGAGTATGTGTCGAAAGACTTCGACAAGTTATGTGAGAAAGAAAAAAATGTGCACGAGGTGGTTCCACCATACACTCCACAGTAGAATGGAACGACATAAAGGAAGAATAGAGAAATCATGAACATGGTGAGAAGTATGTTGAAAGGAAAGCATCTAGCCAAAGAATTATAGGGAGAAGTAATGCCGACAATTACATATATTTTGAACAGAGGTCTGACAAAGAAGCTAGAAGGAATTACGCCAGAAGAATGTTGGTTTGGTGTCAATCCTAGCGTCATTTGAAAGTATTTGGATATATAACATATAGACATGTACCAGATCAGTTAAGAAGAAAATTTGATGACAAGTCGAGTCAGATGATCCTAATAGGATATCATTCGACTGAAGATTACAAGTTGTTCGACCTAGTGAACAGGCAAGTAGTGTCAGCATGAACATGATTATAGAGGAGCTTAAGGAATAAGATTGGAATGAAAATGTCAAAAAGGATTCAGTGAGAATATTATCTGAAGAACCAACAATTGAACCAACAATTGAGAAGTATGTTGAAAGGCAAGCATCTACCCAAAGAATTATAGGGAGAGGTAGTGTCGACAACTACATATATTTTGAACAGAGGTCCGACAAAGAAGCTAGAAGGAATTACGCTAGAAGAATGTTGGTTTGGTGTCAATCCTAGCTTGAGTCATCTAAAAGTATTTGGATATATAACACATAGACATGTACCAGATCAGTTGAGAAGAAAATTTGATGACAAATTGAGTCAGATGATCCTAATAGAATATCATTTGACTGGAGGTTACAAGTTGTTCGACCTAGTGAACAAGCAAGTAGTGATCAACATGAACATGATTATAGACGAGCTTAAGGAATAAGATTGGACTAAAAATGTAAAAAAGGATTCAATGAGAATATTATATGAAGAACCAACAATTGAAGTTGAAAGAGAAGTTCGATAAGAAGAAGTCAGAGTTTATGCAAGCACAAGCATACCTCAAAGAACAAGACACATGCCTGCAAGGTCGCAAGAATGTGTGATTACATCAGATGATGTGGTCGATGATGAAGGTGAGATGGTACACTATACTTTCTATGCAGATGTCGAACCGGTCAATGTAGAAGAGGCATTGAATGATTCGAAGTGGGTGAAAGAAATGAATGAGGAACTAAAGTTCATCGAAGACACTAACACCTGGTTGTTGAAAGAGTATATCTTTGGCAAATATTTTTGTATCGTATCCACAGAGATTGGGTAATATTACCGCCGTTCTATAATTCAAATGTTATAAGTTTAGAAAGTAACAGGGTTGTTTTGTTTGGAAAAATATCGTGTTAATAGATGTTAACATAAACTATTAAGTGGTTTTAGACAAATATAAAAGCTTGGCAAGATTGGAGTTCACTATTTCAAATATCTATGATTCCCTATGATAAATAATTAGATTCAAGATTATTGATGATGTTCAAATATCCTCTCAAAGTCATTTATGTCTAAATGATATCGTGATAGTTATTATATTGATCCTTAGACGATCTCTCCACCTAACTATCAATATAGCAACCTTTAATGTTCAATATCAAAGAATAGTAATGAATAAATCTATCTCTACAACTTATTCATTACTTGAAAATCTGTTTTATGTCTAAACTCGAGTAATCTCTCTCGACAACTACTCAAATCTGGTTTTCAAAGTAAAGCAAAAACAGTTCCAATACATCAACAATCTTTATCTCATATATAAATCAAAGTGAATACATAGATAGATGAGAATAGCTACTACCTCCAATCTTGACAAAAGGAAGTTTAGCTCCTCATCACCATTGTTACAAAGCAGAAAGATTTAGAAGAAAAAACTCTGGTTTTTTCTATTACAAAAGTTCTACAGCCCAATGTGTGAATTATAATCAATAATTAATCCCTAGAATAATGTATTTTCTCTCCTAAAAGAGTTGACATTTCCTTAATTGGTCATTCTCATCCAATGCAGAAAAGCAATTCCAAGGCAGACCCAAAATGGCAAAAACAGCTGGCCTTCAAAACAACACTTTTGACCCAAAAATCAGTTTGCTGGATTCGCAGGGTTCGCGGGGCGAACTTTGTTCGCGGGGCGAACTGGTCCTGTCATGCAGTTCGCGGGGCGAACTTTGTTCGCGGGGCGAACTGAAGCTGCCTCAGTTTCCTTGTTTTGCAAGCTTCATCCAAAATCTTCCATATTATGATGCTGCAATCCAAAGCTTTCTCATCCAAAAATTCTACAAAACTAACAAATATGTGAAATAACTATTCAAAACAAAATAAATTAAACCTAATTGCATTTATACAAAATAGTGAGAATAAAAGTGTGTAATTACGTCAAAACTTGGTAAAAGGGACCAATAAAATGGTATAAAAAGTAGTACTAATTGGTCCCTAACAACTCTCCCCAACTTAGCATTTTGTTTGTCCCTAAACAAAAGTTTCCACCCTTACAATCAAAGCAATGACACAAAAGATTGAAACAAGGATTTACCAAGAACATTCAAATGGTTCAAAAGTGTTTGGCATTTTCTCAATTCACCTATCTCAATTCTAGACAAAATATGAATAAGGGAAATGGTAAAGTGCAAAAATCATTCCAAGGAATTCAAAGCCATATATGTCAAAATTGAATCAAGCTTACACACACATCATAATAATGATGAATAACATGAAGGGTTACTTTCACTCATCCAAGCAATTAAATCAACAACAACTCAAATCATGCGGTTATCACAACAAGTACCAAATCATGTGAAAAATGAGAATCAAGAGGTCTTTCAAAGGTTGTAATGTGGCTTAGGTTACAAGAAAGGATATGATTAAGACAATTCAACCAAATTGCCTATCCTAAGGGAGCATTCCCAAAGATTCACTCTACACAATTTCCCTTTCTTTGATCCCTATCTTTTTCTTTTTCTTTTTCTTTTCAAATCCACACAACCATGAGCATTTCCTTTGCTTTTCTTTTTCTAATTTTTTCTATGCTCTATGGTTTCAAGGGTGATTTCTTTTTCTTGTTTCTTTTCATATTTTTACCCTTTCATAGAAACTCACTTTTCCAAGTTTCTAATCAACTTTTCACTTTACTCTCCCCAACTTTAGATTCCAAAACCAAATTTATTCAATAATGCTCCCTACTTAGACATAAGCAAAAGGCAAAATTTTGCAAACAACTCGGTTTGAGGTTTCAACTGATACGAAAGAAATTAGGATTCATTTATTCCACAATTTTCAATTGATTTTACAATGATCAATCAAATGAATCCTAAATTGAGCTCAAAGGGGGTTAACTAAGGATTATTCCTCACAAGGTTAGTTGATTCAAACTTTTTGGTCAAGTGGTTTTTCTCACAAACAATGCCTCTATCATTTTCAAAAATTTCACACAAAAATGGATTGATGCATGATTTAGCATGATAAGAATGAGTTAAAATAATGCTCGGTTTCCCGCTTTTTAGTGTACAATGGAAAGCTTCCTCACAAATGGTTAAGTCCTATTTTGATTCAAAGATGACATACATTTCAATGAGTTTATGATATGAAATTTGCACAAACCATCAAACTACTCATGTTAAGTCTAGAAAGCGATAAAGTGTACCTTGAAATACCGACACTACTTCTTATCATCACCACTCGAAGTGTCCTATGCTTCTTTCTTTGCGATCATTTCTCGGTTGCTTTAAGCTTGACTTAAGAGTAAGAACAATTTAACAGAAATGTTGGTAAACCCAGTTGATTAAAAACACACTTAAATCTCAAATAGTATTCATGCAATTATCAAGACAAACTCTAAAATTCAACAAACTCCTCAATCTTCCTTCAACTCATCGCCATGGGTTACACCACCTCCTGCACCCCCCAAAAATTTTGGCCTGCCCTCAGGCCACTTATCATAATCAACAAAATCCTCTTAAGAAAGGAATGGAGAGGGGAAGTTTTGAAATTTGGAGGTTTGGATGTGGAGTAGCGAGGTTGTTGAAAGAATCTCCTAAGTTCGTGAAAATAGGAATGAAACGAAAATGACATAAAACAAAAGTTTTTTTTTTTTTTTTTTTTTTTTTTTTCAGTTCGCGGGGCGAACTGAAGGAAATTTCAAAAAAAAATTAGTTCTGTTATTTACTGTTCGCGGGGCGAACTTTGTTCGCGGGGCGAACTTTGTTCGTGGCGCGAACTGAAGCTGTGAATTCAGTTCGCGGGGCGAACAGTGTTCGCGGGGCGAACTGTAAAAACCAGAACCCAATTTTTTTCAAAATTTAACACAGCAAAAACTCACACAGCAGAAAAAAATTAAAATACAGACTTACAACGTTGGGTTGCCTCCCAACAAGCGCTTTGTTTAACGTCGTTTGAGCTTGACGGTCCACTGATTATCCCGGTTTAAATAGAGACACGACATCCACATCACGATTTATGTCGCCACCATGGTAAACTTTGAGTCTTTGACCATTTACGGTCCAACTCTCGTGTGACTTTGGATCCTCGATTACAATGGCTCCATAATTCCGTACTTCCTTGACAACGAACGGTCCTGACCCTTTTGGCTTCAGCTTACCCGGTAATAACTTGAACCTTGATTTGAAAAGCAGTACCATTTGTCCGACATGAAACTCCTTGCGACGGGCCTTTCCATCATGGTATTTTTCTTCAATTGCATCATTTCGGAATGAATCATGTTTGTCATGTGGATGCTTCATAGCTTTAAAAAGATTAAAGGTCACCTCTTCGTCTTGCACTCTCACCTTCATTAGTCCATCATCTACGTCAATCATCATCCGAGCTGTTTTCATAAAAGGTCTTCCAAGAATTAGGGGCACATCACGGTCCTCATCCATCTCCACTATTACGAAATCTACCGGAAACAAGAATTTGTCCACCTTCACTAACATGTCTTTAGCAATTCCGTATGGTAAAGTGGTAGACTTGTCGGCTAGTTGTAAAGTCATTCTCGTCGATTTAATCTCAACATTCCCTAATCTTTTAACAATGGAGAGAGGGATTAAATTTATACTAGAGCCCAAGTCAATCAAACCATTTCCAGTGTATGTGCTTCCAATGGTCACCGGTAGAACAACCCGGCCCGGATCGGACTCCTTCCTTGGGAGAGTCTTTTGGATGATAGCACTACACCGTGCATCAAGCAGTATGGTCTCGTCTTCCACGTGTCTCCTTTTCTTTGTAAGAATGTCCTTCATGAACTTGGCATACCGTGGCATTTGTTCTAATGCATCAGCAAATGGAATATTGATTTGAAGCTGCTTGAAGATGTCCATAAACCGTGCATAGTGTCTAGCGTTATCCTTCTTTGATGGTGCGTGCGGATATGGTAGATGTTGAACTGGAATGACATTCACTCCTTTGTCTCCTTTTTTCTTATTTCTTGGTTCGATTTCCTTATTCATTTCCGCTTCACACCGCTGCTCTTCCATCAGTTGTTGGTTCTGCTGTTTTCGCGGCGCGAAGGGAGATCGCGGCGCGAACTGAGCAGTTTCTACCACTTTCTTCTTCCCACAAGCCACATCCTCATTTTCCAGCACAGCATCCATATCATTCTCAACTGTAATTTCCTCACCTTTTTTACTTGTCAACTCTCTACCGCTTCTAGTAAATATTGCTTTGCAATGCTCCTTTGGATTAGTTTGAGTATTAGCGGAGAAAGAAGATCCTGCAGTTTGTTCCGACAGCTGTTTCGCAAGTTGACCTATTTGATTTTCCAAATTCTTGACTGCTGCTTCATTACTCTTCTGATTTGCCATGGAAGCTTGCATGAATTGTTGAAGAGTGTCCTCTAGCTTGGAACTTCCTCCTTGCGATTGTTGGCCTTGAGAATTGGGGTGTTGATAAGGACTTTGCTGCTGAAAATTTTGATTGTTGAACCTTGTTGGTTGGTAACCTTGATTGTTCCTTTGATAGCCTTGATTTTGATTGTTCACATAGCTCACTTCTTCTAGCGGAGGGCAAAAACCAGTAGGATGATCTCCTTGGCATAACTCGCAACATGCTACTTGATGTCGAACTTGAGAACTTTGAATCTCCTTCATTTGCTGTGGAAGCTTGGCCATTTGTTGAGTGAGAAGCTCCACTTGTTGAGAGAGTAGCTTGTTTTGAGCAAGGATGGCATCATTGGTATTTAATTCAAGAACTCCCGGTTTACGTTGTGAAGGACTACGGTCATGTTGACTTTGACGATCATTGAGTGCCATCCGGTCAATAATAACGTTAGCTTCTTCCGCAGTTTTTGACATAAGAGAGCCACCCGCGGTAGCATCCAAAAGTGTTCTGTGAGTTGATTGGAGCCCATTTAGAAAAATATGGATTTGAGTGAGCTCATCAAAACCATGACCCTTGCATTTTCTCAACATTGACTTGAATCTTTCCCAAGCCTCATTTAAAGACTCGTTGCTTCCTTGAGTGAATACCGCAATAGCCGTTTTGGCTTCCATGAATCGGGACTGAGGGAAATATCTTTCTAAGAACTTTTCTTCTAACAAATTCCAATCCGTCATAACTCTTGCTGCTTGATCAAGGTACCACTCTTTTGCCTTTCCCACTAAGGAGTGTGGGAACATCCTCTTGAATAATGCTTCTTCACCCGCTTCATCAATTCCCGTCGAACCCGCAATCTCATAGAATTTGATGAGATGGGAGTACGGATCTTCATGATCCATTCCGGTGAATGGATTTGCATAGAGAAGTTGGAGGATTCCGGTCTTCATCTCCGTATTTCTTCCTCCACGGGCAAATTGAGCATTCCTTCTTGGACTATTAGCGGACATTTCGGTACGATTATCCTCCGCCATGTTTCCTTCACAAGCTTCTACAACCACTTCTTCGATTGGAACAAGTGCGGAAGTAGATGCTTCTTCTCTCCGGTTCCTCTCTTCGGCTAGTTTCCTTCTTCTTCGTGTTTTGCTGTTGAGCTTCCGAAGTGTTCTTTCAATTTCAGGATCGAATTGAAGTTGCTCCTCGGTTACTTTTCCTCGCATGCACTAGAATCTACAAAACTAACAAACCAAGTGAAACAAAAGAGGGATAACAATAAAAGTAACAAAACTTAAAACAAAGAATTATTGCAATGCTTGTAATATCGACACCAATCCCCGGCAACGGCGCCAATTTGTTGAAAGAGTATATCTTTGGCAAATATTTTTGTATCGTATCCACAGAGATTGGGTAATATTACCGCCGTTCTATAATTCAAATGTTATAAGTTTAGAAAGTAACAGGGTTGTTTTGTTTGGAAAAATATCGTGTTAATAGATGTTAACATAAACTATTAAGTGGTTTTAGACAAATATAAAAGCTTGGCAAGATTGGAGTTCACTATTTCAAATATCTATGATTCCCTATGATAAATAATTAGATTCAAGATTATTGATGATGTTCAAATATCCTCTCAAAGTCATTTATGTCTAAATGATATCGTGATAGTTATTATATTGATCCTTAGACGATCTCTCCACCTAACTATCAATATAGCAACCTTTAATGTTCAATATCAAAGAATAGTAATGAATAAATCTATCTCTACAACTTATTCATTACTTGAAAATCTGTTTTATGTCTAAACTCGAGTAATCTCTCTCGACAACTACTCAAATCTGGTTTTCAAAGTAAAGCAAAAACAGTTCCAATACATCAACAATCTTTATCTCATATATAAATCAAAGTGAATACATAGATAGATGAGAATAGCTACTACCTCCAATCTTGACAAAAGGAAGTTTAGCTCCTCATCACCATTGTTACAAAGCAGAAAGATTTAGAAGAAAAAACTCTGGTTTTTTCTATTACAAAAGTTCTACAGCCCAATGTGTGAATTATAATCAATAATTAATCCCTAGAATAATGTATTTTCTCTCCTAAAAGAGTTGACATTTCCTTAATTGGTCATTCTCATCCAATGCAGAAAAGCAATTCCAAGGCAGACCCAAAATGGCAAAAACAGCTGGCCTTCAAAACAACACTTTTGACCCAAAAATCAGTTTGCTGGATTCGCAGGGTTCGCGGGGCGAACTTTGTTCGCGGGGCGAACTGGTCCTGTCATGCAGTTCGCGGGGCGAACTTTGTTCGCGGGGCGAACTGAAGCTGCCTCAGTTTCCTTGTTTTGCAAGCTTCATCCAAAATCTTCCATATTATGATGCTGCAATCCAAAGCTTTCTCATCCAAAAATTCTACAAAACTAACAAATATGTGAAATAACTATTCAAAACAAAATAAATTAAACCTAATTGCATTTATACAAAATAGTGAGAATAAAAGTGTGTAATTACATCAAAACTTGGTAAAAGGGACCAATAAAATGGTATAAAAAGTAGTACTAATTGGTCCCTAACACTGGTCACTTGTGGAATTGCCTTAAGACAAGAAGACAATCGATGTGAAATGGGTATACAAGGTGAAATTGAATCCCAAAGGTGAGGTAACTCGACACAAGGCAAGACTTATAGCGGAAGGATTTCTTTAGAAGGAAGGAATCGACTTCGATGAAGTTTTAGCACCTGTTGCTAGGATCAAAACAATCAGGTTGGTTGTTGGTCTAACAAATATGAAAAACTGTTACACATGTTAAATGGATGTGAAATATGCATTCCTGAATGACCGCTTGGATGAAGAAGTTTATGTTGCACAACCAGTTGGGTTTATGAAACATGGCGAAGAAAATAAGGTATACAAGCTGCATAAAGCCCTGTATGGACTTAAGCAAGCTCCAAGAGATTGGAATAAGAAGATATACAGTTTCCTAACAGAAAATGAGTTTGTGAAGTGCACAGCTGAGCATGGAGTATATGTAATAAGAAGTAATATTAAATTGCTTATACTATGTCTCTATGTCGATGACCTGTTGATAACAGGAAGTTGCAAGAGATCGAAGATTTCAAACATGACCTAAGTGAGAAGTTTGAAATGTTAGACTTAGGAAATCTCATATATTTCTTTGGCATTGAATTCTATAAGAGTAGTAGAGGCTTGATGATGCACCAAAGAATATATGTGGGCGAAATACTTAAGAGATTTGAGATGCAAGATTGCAACCCAACTTCGACTCCGGTTGAGCCGGGATTGCAACTGTCGAAAGACACATATGGAGATGATGTTGATCCAACACAGTACATAAGACTCATTGGATCACTTCGATACCTTTTTTATACAAGGTCTGATCTAGCATATAATGTGGTTATGGTGAGCAAATTCATGCAGAAGCCAAAAGTATCACACCTAGCAGTGACAAAGAGGATATAAGGTATCTGAAAGGAACTCTCGACTACGACATTTTGTTTCCTGCAGCTGATGAAAGAAAAGAGTGTAAACTAGTGGGATACACCGACTCAAGTTGGTGTAATGATGCTGATGATAGAATATCCACAATTGGTTTTATGTTTATGCTAGGTGGTACATGTAACACCCTTCTAAAAATACCCCAATAATTAATTAAAACAACAAAATATGAATCAGAGTAGATATGCAATTTCAGGGTGTCACACTTGACACTTCACACCATTCACCAAAATAGTTTGTCATGCTCATTTATTAATCAAAATAAAACATTGCACAATTCGCAGCGGATATGCAAACCATGTAACACATTACATGTAAAATTGTCCAATAACAAAATGAAAACAAGTAAAACATCCCGTCCCAATGTTACATATACCAGAGCATGACCCACTAAGGAACTACACTAGACTCCAAGCACTAGCTTCTACTCAATCACTGCTCGTTACCTGAAATATAGTTGTAAGGGTGAGTTCCTCAATCGATATAATAAGCATTATAAAATATCATGTAATGCTAAGTAAATTAACACATTTCATCACCCTAATCATATCACACATTCAGCAACGGCCACATCAACTCATAACCATAATCATACTCAACCCAAACACAAAACACACGTATAATATTGGAATACATCCATTCATATTATACGCCATACATACATTATGCAATGAGACTCCATGCATGCGGTACCGACTATTCGAGAACACATAGTTCAACCTCACCGATCAACCCAGATACGGCTACCAAGCTCATTAGTCCCACTCATTTGAGACCTAGTGACTCACTCACTAATTCCTCACCATGGGAATTAGCTACCACCATAAAGGCCATGCTATGCACGCTAAATCACCTAGCATGCAAACATCAACAACCATCCACAATGGACATATGCTCACACTCTAAGCCATAAACAGTCCATCCACAATTGCATACATAATAGATACATTCACAGCATTATGCATACCATCATACATCATCAGCATTTTTATCACAGAATCATATCATGTCATGCCAAATAATAAATCACAGTATTAGCACACTCTACTAATACCTATACGGCTCAAAACAACGGAAAATGATCCCTACTTTATCATACATCAGCTAAATTACATCACTCAGCTGAAACGACCAAAACTGCACAACAACAGCTCAGAAAAAACCAAACTTCTGCCCATACGCGTATGCCCCATGTCCATACGCGTATGGCACATTTCCTAGCCAAGCCCATACGCGTATTGCCTGTCTCATACGCGTATCCTACGCGTACCACCTCTCCCATACGCGTACTAACAGAGACAAAACTACGTTAAAATCATCATCTTCTTCATTCATACGCGTATGGCCTCACCCCATACGCGTACCACTCACAGGCTACGCGTATGGCGCGTATCAGCGCCAGATTCCTCCCCTCCGTGCCATCTCATACGCGTATGGCCTAGTGTCATACGCGTATGACCAGAACCAAAATTTCAGATCTGCTATGGGTTTTTCTCTGCTACGAGATTTCTCAATTCCAACCTTCCACAGTCCAATTTTTACACAGCATTCGTTCATATTATCTAACACAGATCATACCCATTCAATTTCACAATTTCTAACCTTATTACATCTAATTCCTACGAATTTTCTTCAATTATAAACCCTTATCTCATTCATCCATAAGTTCACAAATTTCAGCATTCATCATCCTAATTGGAGTCGATTCAATGGTTTATTACTACCCATTAAATGTTAACCCATAATACCCATTAAACGACGATAAACCCCCCTTACCTGAGTTAATCCGGCAATCCTTTAGCTTCAAGCTTTTCCCTTCTTCAACCCTTGTTCTCTTGCTCTTCCTCTTTGCCCTTTTCTCACTTTCTGTCGCTTCTCTAGTTTTTCACGTGAAAACCCTTTTTACCAAAACAATCTCTTTTCTGATTCCAACTTTTATTATTCCAATAATAATAATCCAATAATATTCCAATTATTTAATTAAATTAATAAATATACTAATAATAATATATATGAATGGTTTATCTTATAAATAATACCCTCTCATTCATATTATCATCATAATATACTATTAAACTTAAATTAAATAATTATCATATTTTATCGGGGTGTTACAACTTTCCCCCACTAAAAGAGTTTTCGTCCTCGAAAACATACCTCAAGCGAATAACTCTGGATAAGACTCCTTCATCTGAGTCTCAAGTTCCCAAGTCACATTGCCACCTGCTGGTCCTCCCCAAGCTACCTTTACCAAAGCAATCTCTTTACCCCGCAACTGCTTCAACTCTCGATCCTCGATCCTCATAGGTGATGTTTCAACAGTCAGGTTATCTCTCACCTGTACATCATCTACTTGGACTACATGCGACGGATCAGGAATGTACTTCCTCAACTAAGACACATGAAAAACCTCATGCAAATTCGCAAGTGACGGCGGTAAAGCGATACGATAGGCTACCTCCCCTATCCTTTCCAAAATCTGATAAGGACCAATAAATCGAGGTGTCAACTTCTTCGACTTCAAAGCTCGACCAACCCCAGTTATCGGAGTAACACGAAGAAACACAGGATCTCCCTCTTGAAACTCAAGTGACTTCCTCCTCTTGTCGTGATAACTCTTCTGACGACTCTGAGCAATCCTCATCTTCTCCTGAATCATCTTAATCTTTTCCGTAGTTTGTTGAACAATCTCCGGTCCAACCACAGCACTCTCACCGGACTCATACCAACATAAAGGTGTCCGACATTTCCTACCATACAAAGCTTCAAACGGTGCCATACCAATGCTCGAATGAAAACTATTGTTGTAGGTAAACTCAATCAAAGGTAAATAACAATCCCAAGCACCTCCCTTTTCCAAAACACAAGCCCTCAAAAGATCCTCTAGTGACTGAATCGTCCTCTCAGTCTGACCATCAGTCTGCGGATGATATGCAGAACTCAATCTCAGCTTAGTTCCCAAAGCCCTCTGCAAACCTTCCCAGAACTTCGATGTAAATCTAGGATCTCTGTCCGAAACAATACTCGACGGAATACCATGCAAACTTACAATTTTCTCAATATACAACTCAGCTAATCTCTCTAACGGATAATCCATTCTGATCGGAATGAAATGAGCCGATTTTGTCAATCTGTCAACAATCACCCAAATAGCTTCAAAATTCTTAATTGTCCTCGGTAAACCAGAAACAAAATCCATACTGATACTATCCCACTTCCACTCTGGAATAGCCAACGGTTGCATTAGCCCAGACGGCTTCTGATGCTCAATCTTCGACTTCTGACAAGTCAAACAAGAATAAACAAAACTCGCAATTTCTCTTTTCATTCCCGGCCACCAAAATAACTTTTTCAAATCATGATACATCTTCGTAGCCCCAGGATGAATACTCAGGCCACTACGATGTCCTTCCTCGAGAATACTCTTCTTAAGTTCGGTAACATCCGGAATACACACCCGATTACCAAATTTCAAAACACCATTCTCATCAACTCTGAATTCACCACCTTGACCTTGATTCACTAGAGTCAACTTATCAACCAAAAGCACATCGGATTTCTGACTCTCTCTAATCTCATCCAGAATACCACTCGTTAACTTCAACATTCCCAATTTAACACTATTGTGAGTACTCTCACACACCAAACTCAAGTCTTTAAACTGCTCAATTAAATCCAATTCCCTAACCATTAACATAGACATATGCAATGATTTCCGACTCAATGCATCAGCCACTACGTTTGTGTCGCACCTCGGAAAAATGGGGGATACGACTACAAAGCGAAACGCGATCGCACGCTCGCAATGATGGACTGAACAGAGTCGCCACCGAACTTTATTTATTCCTAAAAAGGAAAGGGGAAATATCGATAAAACCCAGGACAAAAGAAAGGATAAGATATGGTCATCGCAACCAATATCAGGGTTCGGGAGTCGATTACGCAAGGGGAAGGTATTAGCACCCCTCACGTCCGTTGTACTCAACGGGAACCATTAGGTCAGTTGTGTGCGTTAATGTTAGTTTGAAATGTTAGGCTTTTCGAATTATTAGGTGGGAAAGAAAGAAAAGATGAGAAGAAAATATTTTTGGATTTTTGACGAAGGACTAAACCTAAGTTTTTTTATTAGTGGGCCTGACAAGATTTACGAATCCTGCTCCTACGTATCTCAAAAGAGAAATCAAGGCTTACGTAGTTCTGGGTAGAAAAATGTTTGTTTGTTGGTTGATTTTAGCGAAGGCTATACTGTATTAATCGAAAAAAACATTGTTTTACCCAAAACAGATGAGGAGTAGACGCATACCACACATCGAACAGATTTATAAATCTACATTCGGAAAAGCGTCATTTATCTCTGCTCAACAATCGTGGCCGAAACATTGTTTTGCATCACCTTAAGACAATATATCTTTCATTTATAAAAAGGTTTTTGATTAATCGCACGGCGGCGAAAAAGAGTTTGATTGGTTGGATTTATTTTGAGTGATGGCGAGAACTTGGATGAGCGAGATATACATCTCGAATCCTAGCCTCAGGAGTGCATGGTATACACCATGTTCCATTTCCATCTTTCTTGAAAAAGTATTAAGGTAGGAATTAGGTATTTTGAAGTTTGAAAGACGAGTACTTGTGACCTACAAGCTCTTACAGCTTGGGTCTAATACTTGGGACTACGTCTGGACATTCCACCCAGGCAGTCTGTTTCTTTCCAATATTGCTAAGAAAATGATTTGAATATTTATGAATGTTTTGGAGGGAAGACGGATATTTATGGCTTGCAAGCTCTTACAGCTTGAACCTAATATTCGGGATTACAACTGGATATTCCTTCCAGGTAATCTTTTTCTTCCAACTTTATTAAGAAGATGATTTGAGATATTTGCAGGTGTTTTGGAAAGAAGACAAATATTTATGGCTTACAAGCTCTTACAGCTTGAGCCTAATATTCGGGATTACGACTGGATATTACATCCAGGTAATCTTTTTCTTCCAACTTTATTTAGAAAACAATTTGAATATTTGGAATGTTAAGAGAAGACGAATATTTATGGCTTGCAAGCTCTTACAGCTTGAGCCTAATATTCGGGATTACGACTGGATATTCCCTCCAGGTAATCTTTTTCTTCCAACTTTATTAAGAAAATGATTTTGAATATTGGAGTGTTAAAGAGAAGACGAATATTTATGGCTTGCAAGCTCTTACAGCTTGAGCCTAATATTCGGGATTACGACTGGACATTCCATCCAGGCAACCTTTTTCTTCACGTTTTATTTAGAAAATGATTTGAATATTAGAGAGAAGACGAATATTAACGGCTTGCAAGCTCTTACAGCTCGTGCCTAATATTCGGGATTACGACTGGACATTCCATCCAGGCAACCTTTTTCTTCACGTTTTAATTAGAAGGTGATTTGAGGTATTGGATTAAAACAATTAAAGTACCGAGGTTTGAAATTATTGAAAGTTAAATTGATGTTGCTTAAGAGCTCATTGTAAGAAGGCCCAAGAGTAAGCCATGTGAAGAAAATATCAAACAAAAACTTTATTTACAACACACTTAAAAATTAAATCAAAAAAAGGGTAAAATCGGGATTTGCACGGATGGAGATCGAGGGACACACAAAACCTAAATAATGTGCTCAAAGCCGATTTGCACATATTGACAACAATTGAAATGTCATATGTGATTAGTCAAAACGCGGCGAAATACTATCACTATATCGATAAAAATAATCATGGATAAATGACAAGAAAATTGTCAAATCCATAAATTAAAGAATCGATGTTTTGCCAATTAAAATAAATAAAAGGTGTAAATACTAAAGAAATAATAAGTGTGAGAAAAATTGGATTAAAACATAAATGTGAGTAAATTAAAAAGAATAACTTTAAAAAAGAAAATAAAATGTTGTAAAACCAAATATGCCACACACGGGTATCGAACCCACTACCTAAATGGGAATGAAGATACTCCACACCCATCCGGACACCAGTTGTTTGTTTTCAAACCAAGACCAAAACATATTGATATTATCCAAAACCTTTCAAAGAAAAGAAAAATCAAACAACAAAGTCTAACCGTGGGCTGCTGGACTATGCCTGACTAAGGCCCACGAACCTAAACCTCAGACCCGGGTCGGTGGAGGCCCATTCCGGATTCTCGGCCCAACACAAAAGGGATGATGGAAGGCCAAGGGATAGCGTGACCTAGCCGCATGGCTGTCTTGGTCACGATGAAAAAAGAAAAAAACTAATAATAACTGATGATACAGCAAAACGAAAAGATTATGCATTGGGTTTTGTGGGTCTTAATAGGTGTCGTTCCAAATACCACCTGGCATTTAAAACAAAAGCCAAATATCTTTTTGAAAATAGCCACGGATGATATCCGATTCCCTTTTCTACAAAATCCACCTTCTCTCTCAAAGATCTCATTCTTTTGAACAGCAACCAAAATTCAACAAACATAACACAACAAGAACATGCAAGGAACCATGAAGCTACATCAAAGAAAAGATGGATCGAAAATGGAACTAACCGATTGCAGCTGGATCGACCAACGAACGCGTAAGCAAGGTTCTTCCTGAATCCTTCTAGCTTATGATATTGTTTTTTCCTTCTGAGTGGAATCCGGATTCCCTTAGGTTTTTTGTTGAACAGTCTTTTCTTCCGCCTCTGACTAGGTTTTTTCTTGTGTTTTCGAATTAGGGTTTCGTGGTGGTCGGCCCCCTCTCTCTGAATCGCTCTCTTCTATTTATGCCAGGCTGATTAGGGTTTCGGTTGGTGTATAAAGGTTCAAAGGAGAAAGCTTTCAGAAGTGCTTTTTCATGCTCAGAAGTGCTTTTATCTTGTTTGATGCTATCTTCCGGAAAGGTAATCTGAACCTACATACTTTCTTCCTCTGACTTGTCTTAATTCCATTTGGGGATATTTCTGAATTTTCTACAGCTTGGTAATCATTTTGTGTTACTGCAGTGAAATTTGGTGAAAACTTGATGAGCTCTTAATTCTTTCAATGGCGATTTCGGCCTCAACGGTAATTCCTTAGTAGCCTCAGCTCTGGTACATCTACTGTAAAACCGTTGGCTCAAATTTCTCATCGGCTTAAATTTCTTCTTAATCTCTGTTGCCATAGTTAAGAAAGCCTGCTCAATATTGATAGAGTCTTTAGCATTTGTCTCAAAGAAAGGGACCGTCATCGGCGAATTGGGTGTTTCCACAGATAAGTAATCTTTTCCATTAACCTAATCCCAATTCCATTCTGCAGACACTAATCTCTTCTTAGTGTTTTGTTCGATTGTGTAGTAGTCGAATTCAATTGCAAAACGGATCTATCTGTTGTTTTTTTTCATCCGGTAGATCAGTTTCATTATTAATCCCATTGATGTTTGGTGTACAAAGCTTGTCTGCAATGCCATCACACTTACCATGATACTTCATCATGTCCTGTATCTTTAACATAACTGGCACTTTGTAATCACTTGGTTTTGCGCCTTAATTGGTTTGCGTTATGTTGAACTAGTGTAGGATGTGGGTTAGCTCGATTGCATGGACCTGCTGCGCGAAGCTCGTGTTGGTTTGATGGTTCAAGATGCAGCAACCAAAAACAGAAGTGCTACTTCAATTCTTTGAGGTCTTGATATCAGCTTAAATAATACACATGGTATCATCATCATCACAATGTTTAAATATTGTTACAATGATGCATCTACTTATAAGTCTTGATGTCAACTGCAATTTTTTATTTCCGATACTTATCCTCCTCATTTTTTTTCCATGTCTCTAGGAAGAAGCTTCATTATTGATTATTTGCAATAGACTTATATCGTTTTTCATGGGTGGTAACTGTCCTTGTGTTGCAGGTTTGAGGTCTACCGTAAGGCTTGCCAACAAATTGATCTAAGGACATCCAAGGCATAGAACAATGGTAAAACTATTGGTACTTACTCATCTCTCATGCGTAATGATGAACTTGGTGAAGTATGTCTAACTGTGATAGTTAATGTTATGCAGCATGGAGACCAAAGCACCTCTGGTTTGCTTCAATGACAATCATGTCAGCAAAATCAACACTTGTTTTTCGCCACTGCATGCACGATGTTACCAGCAATGCCTTTAGCTTCAAACAGACTGTGTAGAGGTATGCCAAATGGAGTGGCCCATATGTTTGCAAGTTGTAATTTTGCAAATTTGTCGGCGGTGTTGGGAGGACAGCCAGGCCAAGAGCCTAAACTCTACCAAGCGGCACTTTGTATCGAACTCGGTTTAGCTTAAGAGAATTTTTGTTGCCATGCCTTACTTTCTTCCATTATTGGTTGTATGAAGTATTTGTAGGATAAAGCTTTGAAGCTATTAAGATTTGTACGGTTCTGAATTATCCCTCTATGATGAATGTATCCTAAAGTTCCTTGCTCTTGCAGAACTGTTGTTAATGAATTTAAACCAGCACTGATAAAATCAGTTTGAGGGTGGGTCCTGTCACCTGTTATAAATACATGCACACCCTTCCTGAATTCAATCCAGCTACAACCTGGTCTCTTCTTCATATTTTATTGCTTCATTGTGTCTCTTAACTCAGATACTTCTTCGTATTAACCTACCACTCCATAAACATTTGGCATTAATACATAATTTCCACAGCGATCTGGCTTAATTTCAATCACCTTGCTTGCTGCAATCTCAGCCAAGTCTGTATCCTTGTGGATACAGCATGCTGCTAGCAAAGCCCTCCATCCAACAGGATCGGCCTTAAAAGGCATTGTTAGCATTAAATCATAAGCCTCCATGAGTTTCCCTGCTTGACAAAGCATGTCAATCACACAGGTGTAGTGTTCAATGGATGGGGGATACACCATAATTTGAATCCATTACTGCTAGAAACTCAAGCCCTTCCTCCACCATGCCAACAAAACTGATTTCGTTTGGTACCAATTGGGCTTGACACATACGAAAAGAATATGTCTAATGCCTCATCACCATGGCCATGCATTCCATAACCCGTGATCATGATGTTCCATGAGGCCACATCTTTCTCTGTCATAATATCAAACCATCCGAGCATCTCTCATATTTCCGCATTTTGCACACATATCAATCAGTGCATTCGAAACGACAACACTAGAGCCATAACCAATTTTTGTAACAAACCCATGAACAATTCGTCCATTGTCAAAATCTCCTATCACAGAAAATATAGACAAAACACCAGTAACTGCATATTTACAAGGAATCATCCCATTCTCCCCCATCCTCCTAAACATCCACAAGGCCTCTTCAAAGCGTACAATCTGCACATACCCATTAACCATTGAATTCCAAAGCACAACATCTCTAACAGGCAATTCCTCAAATTCCTCATGTGCATCCAACACTAATCCAAATTTCGAGTATTAACCAAGGCATTTCCAACAAAAACATCCAACTCCAACCCGAGTTTAAGATAATAACCCATGAATCTTCTTATCCTCCGAAACCTCCCGTATTGTGGAAGCCGACTTGAAACGAATCCAACAATGATTGAAATGTAAGCAAAAACATTTTTTGTCATTGGGTAGGGTAGTCGAAGACTTTAAGAGCATAACCGATGAGGGTGCACTTGGAATATATGTTGATGAGGCTGGTGATGGCAAGTGGGGATGAAAAGAAACCAATTTTGAGCAAATGGGAATGATCGGTTGCCTTTGATCATGAATGTATGCAAATGAATTTTAGGCCAAGCGTCAAAATAAAAATAAATAAATAAAAAAATCAGGGTCAAAATCGGGGTATGACAGTTGCCCCTATTTAAGTATCTTCAACTAGAGAATATGAAGCAGGACACTCTTCATATGATCATAGTGGGAGATGATTAAATACTGAGAAGACCCGGATTTTGATCCTGAATCCCCATGACATGACATGATATGATATGATGTGATATGATATGACATGGATGCATGATGTTTTTTTTTTGTGATTTTTTTTTATCTGCTAGGGATATGGTGGACCCTTAACAGGAGGTGCTACAAGACAGACCAATCTGTGGGGAATGCTGATGATCCACAGGGAGACAGACAAATGGTGAGAAACAACTTGCTGGGAAAAACAAATCCTGCTGGAGAATCAGACACACACTGAGGAGTATTCAAAATGAGGTTTGATAAACGACACTTTAGAATACGAGGGATTTCGGTAGTAAGTTCACACATGACTTACTAAACTCGAATGAAGGAAAAGATGCTACAACAGGTTCATATATGACCTGACAACGCTGGGGAATAATCAAGGAGAAAACTCTTCAGAACAGGTTCATGTATGACCTGACACCGGAATAAGGGTTCAACAACAGGTTCATACATGACCTGAATGGTATTGAACAAACAGAGAAAAATCTTCAGAGCAAGTTCAAATATGACCTGACACCGGAATAAAGCGGTTCAACAACAGGTTCATATATGACCTGAATAGGATTGAACAAAGAATCTTCAGAGCAGGTTCAAGTATGACCGGACCCCGGAATAAAAAGTTCAATAACAGGTTCATACATGACCTGAATAGGATTGAACAAAGAATCTTCAGAGCAGGTTCAAGTATGACCGGACCCCGGAATAAAAAGTTCAATAACAGGTTCATACATGACCTGAATAGGATTGAACAAAGAATCTTCAGAGCAGGTTCAAGTATGACCGGACCCCGGAATAAAAGTTCAATAACAGGTTCATACATGACCTGAATAGGATTGAACAAAGAATTGGAAAAACTCTTCAGAGCAAGTTCAAGTATGACCTGACCCCGGAATAAAAGCTCAACAACAGGTTCATACATGACCTGAATGGTATTGAACAAAAGGAAAAACTCTTCAGAGCAGGTTCAAGTATGACCTGACCCCGGAATAAAAGGTTCAACAACAGGTTCATACATGACCTGAATAGTATTGAACAAAAATTGGAAAAACTCTTCAGAGCAAGTTCAAGTATGACCTGACCCTGGAATAAAAGGTTCAACAACAGGTTCATACATGACCTGAATAGGATTGAACAAAGAATCTTCAGAGCAGGTTCAAGTATGACCTGACACCGGAATAAAAAGGTTCAACAACAGGTTCATACATGACCTGAATAGGATTGAACAAAGAATCTTCAGAGCAGGTTCAAGTATGACCGGACCCCGGAATAAAAAGGTTCAACAACAGGTTCATACATGACCTGAATAGGATTGAACAAAGAATCTTCAGAGCAGGTTCAAGTATGACCGGACCCCGGAATAAAAGCTCAACAACAGGTTCATACATGACCTGAATAGTATTGATCAAAAATTGGAAAAACTCTTCAGAGCAGGTTCAAGTATGACCGGACCCCGGAATAAAAAGGTTCAACAACAGGTTCACATATGACCTGAATAGGATTGAACAAAAGGAAAAAATCTTCAGAGCAAGTTCAAGTATGACCTGACCCCGGAATAAAAACAATTAGACTCTGGCCGTAAGCAATGGACTACAACCACCCTTTAACGGATTTTGCCAACAACAAATGGACTTGAAAATGACTGCGAAAACCGGATGTTGGTTTAAAGATACCAAAGACAAAATGGAATTAGAGGTCCAAGGACATAGGATCAACAACAAGACCTAGGTCAATGCAAAATGAGCACGAAGTACATTTCGGCTATGCATGATTTGAATGCATGATATATGAATGATCATGATTATGAGAATGCTGACACTGGGCAGACTGGGAGTTTGTGATGGCTTTTTATGGAAGCTCATGATTCCTCAACACCGAGAACTCAACCAAATATTTGTGATAGATGTTGTCAAAGGAGAATTCTAGCCAGCTTGATAGCCACAACTTAGCCAATGAGATCCTTTTTAAGGATCAACGAATCGTGCTAGCATAGTTTTCGGGCACTCGTCTTAAACTCAATAGTTGTTGGCGTATGGCAGAATTTGTTTGAGCAGTTTGAAAGCCCGAAGAAAGAGGTTTTGCCCCTCTGTGGCTCATCTTGCCCCAGTTTGTTGGGTCTTTGGAAATGTTCACCTTGAAAGTGAGTTTGGAAACAACTTGCCATGAGACCACCTCGAGAGGGCTTGCCCCAAGTGTTTGAAACTTGCAGTGGTCTGAACTTGACTAACCAAATGCTGGAATGGTAGACTCTTGATTGATTGTCCTTTGGATAGCTGGATTCATTGAGCTCTGAGGTGGTTTGCCCTAGTCTAAGTCTTGAAGCAAATTACTCTTGGCTAACTGAACCTTGGAGTGATTGGACTTACTGAGCTCTGAGGTGGCTTGCCCTGGTCTGATTCTTGAAGCAGATTACTCTTGGCTAGGTGACCCTTAGGGTGACTAGCTCGAATTAACCGATGTTCAAAGTGATTTGCTCCTGACTAGACTTCTTTCACTCCATCAAGTTCCTCAACTGTATTTGGCATTTCTTTGATGCTAAGTGCTGAATCGCAAATAAAATTGTTCATTCAAAAATGGTAAGTTTAATTCAATGCTTATGCAAAAATTTGGAATCAAAATTTATTGATATGAATGGGTGAAATACAATGAAAGAGTCGTTGATAAGAACGCAATGGTGATCAAGTCATTCACAGTATGCAAGTTGGTGCCATCAAATGATTAACAAAAATCGTTTGGAGTCAAGTTAACACAAACTTGTTATAGTATGCTTTCAAAATAAACCCTGCCTCAATTAGGTCTTTTAAGGGTTGTAACGTGGTCTGGTTCACGGGTTTTTTGAAACAAAAGGATATAAGGCTCAAAATTTATTTTTACCCACCCCTTCTTCTTGATGATCTCCAGTTCCTACGTTCAGTTAATTCAATACACGCATTCGACTTCCAAGAGGGTTCGAAGGTGTGATGAGGATTCAAGACGAATTTTCTTGAATGGCAGTCACCTTATTTTGTTTTTGTCGAGGATTTAATGACCTCTTTTGATTGATTTATTTTATCCCTAATTTTGCCTGAACCGTTTCTTTGAAGCTTTTGGTCCATCGGGATGCCCCCAACTTTTTCCTAAGTCATTTTGTGGTTTTTGACTTAGCGGACTTTTTTATTTTATTTTTTTAAAGGTATTGACTGCCACATTATTGGTGGATAAGGATCAACCAACACTAATTTTAGCTTTTCTTAGCTTCTTCGACACTTCAACATGTGCGCGAAGGATAACATGTGGTTGAACCTAATTGGAGGGTGTACATATGGATGATTTTTTTTTTGAAAGATCAAATGCATGATCAAACTATCTGAACATAACTACCCTGCCCCAGGTTAAGATTAAGGGTTTTAGATCCGAAATAAACACCAACTTCTAGGCTCAAAGTGGTTGTCTAGGGATTAACTCCTTATCACTCCAGTGTTTGGGGATTTGAAACAATGCCTTACATCATCGACAAGGTTTTACTCAAAAGCATACCACAACAATTTCAGGTGTTTCGTTTTCATCATCCTCCCTCCAATCTTTGTTAACACAACAGTTAAACAAAAGTGAATGAGAGGAGTATTTTTGTTTTTTTTTTAACATAAATGAAAAACGAGTGAATACGAATGGATTAATTCAAAAGATGCATAAACATTTCATTAATCCTACCAATTCAGAGAAAACAACAATGCTTAAAAGCAATTAACAGCCAACATGCAAAGAAACTACAAAAGAAGTGTTGAAACAGCCAAATGATTGCCAACTTTAGGGAATTGACTTCTTCAAACTTGAAGGTTGGGATCAACAAGCTTTTCGACATTGGCAGGATGATCTTCAAATTCTTTTCCTTCAGTCTCATCGTTGAACGCAACCCTCTTGGATCCACTACTCACTTCTCCTTTTCTCTCATTGGTATGGGTCGTGATATTGGAAATCCAAGGCGGTATCTCAATGCTCTTACCAGGAAACAATGATAGCTCACTAGCCACATCCCTGACATCTTCCTTGTGGTACAAAACCTTGAGGGGTGTCAAGGGTCCTTTCCCTTTCTCATTACCTGGCTCAGAAATCAAGGTATATGTACCTGAGCCTTCCTCCTTGAGTGTTAGTGACCTTATGTCAATCAATCCTCGCAGCTTGAGCTTGAAACTCTTGCATTGCTCGATGGAGTGCCCCATTGTCCCAGTATGGTATTCGCACCTGACCTTCGGATGATCTTCTTCAAAGATTAAGCTCTTTTTGTTAATCAACCCTCGCACCAAGGCTTTCATCGCTAAGCAAGAATCCAGGTCATGTCCCACTGCCCCTTTATGGAATTCACATGTTGCATTTGGATTGTACCATGGCAGGTATGGTAACACAAGTGTGAGATCTCGAGGGGTCACCAAAGCATTTTGGATCAATTGCGGGTAGAGCTTGCTATATGGCACCGGAATCGAGTCATTGTGATCCTTGTTCCTCTTATTCTGATTCTGATTTTTGTTCTGAACCTGGCTTTGGTGACTTTGAGGAGCAATAGCCAGAGGATGTTGATGATGACGTCTTGAGGGAAGGTCATATGCCGGTAGACGAGAAGTTGCCACATAGAATTTCCCTTGACTTGGGGTAACACCAGATGGATGTGGGGTAGCAGTTCCCTTTGTTACAGCAGTGTATATTGGGTGACCCTCTTTTCTCAACAAGACTTGCAGGGTTTCCAAGACCCATCTCATTTGGCTCTTCAAAAGATTAAGTTCCTCCTTCAGTGCTTCTTGGCTTTTCCTTAGCTCGTCCATCATCTCCTGAGACATGGTTCTTTGTTCTAACGCGTGTTGAGAATCACTTTGCTTCACGGACAAAAGATGGATGAGTTTTTTTTGGTATTTTGTCTGGAGAATGACATGCATTATGATGCGATGCAAATGCAATGAATGAATGCAATGCAAGCCATACATATTTATGTTTTTTCTTCAATACACGGGTTCAAAAGTCTGAGGTACTGATGAATCTGATTGTTTTCCAAGAATAGGTTCTCACCAGGTATGGTCTAAGGTTTTTGAAAAAGTTCCTAGAGTCATGGATCCATTAGACTGTTTGCTACCTGCGGCAACTTACTTGCCGGGCATCAACTCCATCTAAAGAATCTACTCTAAGTGAGGTTCTCGCATCGATCCAACGAGAAATACATCTCGCAGACCCACACTACGCAACCATCTTTCCTAGTTGGGCAAAGAACTAAGGTTCTACAAATGGTTCTCAGAGTCATGGATCCTAAAGAAAATATCGAAGCTTACGGCAACTTACTTGTCGAGCGACAACATCCTCTCAAGAATCTACTCTAAGTGAGGTTCTCGTATCGACCCAACGAGAAATACATCTCGCGGACCCGCACTACTCAACCTCGTCCTATCTTATGTTTTTACTCGAGACTCGGGTAAAAAGTCTTTCCCACAAGGTTTGCAATCAGAGCATCCAAGTACCAAACCATAATCGAACCAATACAACAGATTCTATCAATATGACAATAGAGATAATAAAAACAATAAAGAAAAGCCACATAGGTAAACAAACAAAGGCATACAAACGACCTAACTAGGCCTGACTCACTTAGGGATGTTCATGTCCCCAGCAGAGTCGCCATCTGTCGCACCTCGGAAAAATGGGGGATACGACTACAAAGCGAAACGCGATCGCACGCTCGCAATGATGGACTGAACAGAGTCGCCACCGAACTTTATTTATTCCTAAAAAGGAAAGGGGAAATATCGATAAAACCCAGGACAAAAGAAAGGATAAGATATGGTCATCGCAACCAATATCAGGGTTCGGGAGTCGATTACGCAAGGGGAAGGTATTAGCACCCCTCACGTCCGTTGTACTCAACGGGAACCATTAGGTCAGTTGTGTGCGTTAATGTTAGTTTGAAATGTTAGGCTTTTCGAATTATTAGGTGGGAAAGAAAGAAAAGATGAGAAGAAAATATTTTTGGATTTTTGACGAAGGACTAAACCTAAGTTTTTTTATTAGTGGGCCTGACAAGATTTACGAATCCTGCTCCTACGTATCTCAAAAGAGAAATCAAGGCTTACGTAGTTCTGGGTAGAAAAATGTTTGTTTGTTGGTCGATTTTAGCGAAGGCTATACTGTATTAATCGAAAAAAACATTGTTTTACCCAAAACAGATGAGGAGTAGACGCATACCACACATCGAACAGATTTATAAATCTACATTCGGAAAAGCGTCATTTATCTCTACTCAACAATCGTGGCCGAAACATTGTTTTGCATCACCTTAAGACAATATATCTTTCATTTATAAAAGGGTTTTTGATTAATCGCACGGCGGCGAAAAAGAGTTTGATTGGTTGGATTTATTTTGAGTGATGGCGAGAACTTGGATGAGCGAGATATACATCTCGAATCCTAGCCTCAGGAGTGCATGGTATACACCATGTTCCATTTCCATCTTTATTGAAAAAGTATTAAGGTAGGAATTAGGTATTTTGAAGTTTGAAAGACGAGTACTTGTGACCTACAAGCTCTTACAGCTTGGGTCTAATACTCGGGACTACGTCTGGACATTCCACCCAGGCAGTCTGTTTCTTTCCAATATTGCTAAGAAAATGATTTGAATATTTATGAATGTTTTGGAGGGAAGACGGATATTTATGGCTTGCAAGCTCTTACAGCTTGAACCTAATATTCGGGATTACAACTGGATATTCCCTCCAGGTAATCTTTTTCTTCCAACTTTATTAAGAAGATGATTTGAGATATTTGCAGGTGTTTTGGAAAGAAGACAAATATTTATGGCTTACAAGCTCTTACAGCTTGAGCCTAATATTCGGGATTACGACTGGATATTACATCCAGGTAATCTTTTTCTTCCAACTTTATTTAGAAAACAATTTGAATATTTGGAATGTTAAGAGAAGACGAATATTTATGGCTTGCAAGCTCTTACAGCTTGAGCCTAATATTCGGGATTACGACTGGATATTCCCTCCAGGTAATCTTTTTCTTCCAACTTTATTAAGAAAATGATTTTGAATATTGGAGTGTTAAAGAGAAGACGAATATTTATGGCTTGCAAGCTCTTACAGCTTGAGCCTAATATTCGGGATTACGACTGGACATTCCATCCAGGCAACCTTTTTCTTCACGTTTTATTTAGAAAATGATTTGAATATTAGAGAGAAGACGAATATTAACGGCTTGCAAGCTCTTACAGCTCGTGCCTAATATTCGGGATTACGACTGGACATTCCATCCAGGCAACCTTTTTCTTCACGTTTTAATTAGAAGGTGATTTGAGGTATTGGATTAAAACAATTAAAGTACCGAGGTTTGAAATTATTGAAAGTTAAATTGATGTTGCTTAAGAGCTCATTGTAAGAAGGCCCAAGAGTAAGCCATGTGAAGAAAATATCAAACAAAAACTTTATTTACAACACACTTAAAAATTAAATCAAAAAAAGGGTAAAATCGGGATTTGCACGGATGGAGATCGAGGGACACACAAAACCTAAATAATGTGCTCAAAGCCGGTTTGCACATATTGACAACAATTGAAATGTCATATGTAATTAGTCAAAACGCGGCGAAATACTATCACTATATCGATAAAAATAATCATGGATAAATGACAAGAAAATTGTCAAATCCATAAATTAAAGAATCGATGTTTTGCCAATTAAAATAAATAAAAGGTGTAAATACTAAAGAAATAATAAGTGTGAGAAAAATTGGATTAAAACATAAATGTGAGTAAATTAAAAAGAATAACTTTAAAAAAGAAAATAAAATGTTGTAAAACCAAATATGCCACACACGGGTATCGAACCCACTACCTAAATGGGAATGAAGATACTCCACACCCATCCGGACACCAGTTGTTTGTTTTCAAACCAAGACCAAAACATATTGATATTATCCAAAACCTTTCAAAGAAAAGAAAAATCAAACAACAAAGTCTAACCGTGGGCTGCTGGACTATGCCTGACTAAGGCCCACGAACCTAAACCTCAGACCCGGGTCGGTGGAGGCCCATTCCGGATTCTCGGCCCAACACAAAAGGGATGATGGAAGGCCAAGGGATAGCGTGACCTAGCCGCATGGCTGTCTTGGTCACGATGAAAAAAGAAAAAAACTAATAATAACTGATGATACAGCAAAACGAAAAGATTATGCATTGGGTTTTGTGGGTCTTAATACGTGTCGTTCCAAATACCACCTGGCATTTAAAACAAAAGCCAAATATCTTTTTGAAAATAGCCACGGATGATATCCGATTCCCTTTTCTACAAAATCCACCTTCTCTCTCAAAGATCTCATTCTTTTGAACAGCAACCAAAATTCAACAAACATAACACAACAAGAACATGCAAGGAACCATGAAGCTACATCAAAGAAAAGATGGATCGAAAATGGAACTAACCGATTGCAGCTGGATCGACCAACGAACGCGTAAGTAAGGTTCTTCCTGAATCCTTCTAGCTTATGATATTGTTTTTTCCTTCTGAGTGGAATCCGGATTCCCTTAGGTTTTTTGTTGAACAGTCTTTTCTTCCGCCTCTGACTAGGTTTTTTCTTGTGTTTTCGAATTAGGGTTTCGTGGTGGTCGGCCCCCTCTCTCTGAATCGCTCTCTTCTATTTATGCCAGGCTGATTAGGGTTTCGATTGGTGTATAAAGGTTCAAAGGAGAAAGCTTTCAAAAGTGCTTTTTCATGCTCAGAAGTGCTTTTATCTTGTTTGATGCTATCTTCCGGAAAGGTAATCTGAACCTACATACTTTCTTCCTCTGACTTGTCTTAATTCCATTTGGGGATATTTCTGAATTTTCTACAACTTGGTAATCATTTTGTGTTACTGCAGTGAAATTTGGTGAAAACTTGAGGAGCTCTTAATTCTTTCAATGGCGATTTCGGCCTCAACGGTAATTCCTTAGTAGCCTCAGCTCTGGTACATCTACTGTAAAACCGTTGGCTCAAATTTCTCATCGGCTTAAATTTCTTCTTAATCTCTGTTGCCATAGTTAAGAAAGCCTGCTCAATATTGATAGAGTCTTTAGCATTTGTCTCAAAGAAAGGGACCGTCATCGGCGAATTGGGTGTTTCCACAGATAAGTAATCTTTTCCATTAACCTAATCCCAATTCCATTCTGCAGACACTAATCTCTTCTTAGTGTTTTGTTCGATTGTGTAGTAGTCGAATTCAATTGCAAAACGGATCTATCTGTTGTTTTTTTTCATCCGGTAGATCAGTTTCATTATTAATCCCATTGATGTTTGGTGTACAAAGCTTGTCTGCAATGCCATCACACTTACCATGATACTTCATCATGTCCTGTATCTTTAACATAACTGGCACTTTGTAATCACTTGGTTTTGCGCCTTAATTGGTTTGCGTTATGTTGAACTAGTGTAGGATGTGGGTTAGCTCGATTGCATGGACCTGCTGCGCGAAGCTCGTGTTGGTTTGATGGTTCAAGATGCAGCAACCAAAAACAGAAGTGCTACTTCAATTCTTTGAGGTCTTGATATCAGCTTAAATAATACACATGGTATCATCATCATCACAATGTTTAAATATTGTTACAATGATGCATCTACTTATAAGTCTTGATGTCAACTGCAATTTTTTATTTCCGATACTTATCCTCCTCATTTTTTTTCCATGTCTCTAGGAAGAAGCTTCATTATTGATTATTTGCAATAGACTTATATCGTTTTTCATGGGTGGTAACTGTCCTTGTGTTGCAGGTTTGAGGTCTACCGTAAGGCTTGCCAACAAATTGATCTAAGGACATCCAAGGCATAGAACAATGGTAAAACTATTGGTACTTACTCATCTCTCATGCGTAATGATGAACTTGGTGAAGTATGTCTAACTGTGATAGTTAATGTTATGCAGCATGGAGACCAAAGCACCTCTGGTTTGCTTCAATGACAATCATGTCAGCAAAATCAACACTTGTTTTTCGCCACTGCATGCACGATGTTACCAGCAATGCCTTTAGCTTCAAACAGACTGTGTAGAGGTATGCCAAATGGAGTGGCCCATATGTTTGCAAGTTGTAATTTTGCAAATTTGTCGGCGGTGTTGGGAGGACAGCCAGGCCAAGAGCCTAAACTCTACCAAGCGGCACTTTGTATCGAACTCGGTTTAGCTTAAGAGAATTTTTGTTGCCATGCCTTACTTTCTTCCATTATTGGTTGTATGAAGTATTTGTAGGATAAAGCTTTGAAGCTATTAAGATTTGTACGGTTCTGAATTATCCCTCTATGATGAATGTATCCTAAAGTTCCTTGCTCTTGCAGAACTGTTGTTAATGAATTTAAACCAGCACTGATAAAATCAGTTTGAGGGTGGGTCCTGTCACCTGTTATAAATACATGCACACCCTTCCTGAATTCAATCCAGCTACAACCTGGTCTCTTCTTCATATTTTATTGCTTCATTGTGTCTCTTAACTCAGATACTTCTTCGTATTAACCTACCACTCCATAAACATTTGGCATTAATACATAATTTCCACAGCGATCTGGCTTAATTTCAATCACCTTGCTTGCTGCAATCTCAGCCAAGTCTGTATCCTTGTGGATACAGCATGCTGCTAGCAAAGCCCTCCATCCAACAGGATCGGCCTTAAAAGGCATTGTTAGCATTAAATCATAAGCCTCCATGAGTTTCCCTGCTTGACAAAGCATGTCAATCACACAGGTGTAGTGTTCAATGGATGGGGGATACACCATAATTTGAATCCATTACTGCTAGAAACTCAAGCCCTTCCTCCACCATGCCAACAAAACTGATTTCGTTTGGTACCAATTGGGCTTGACACATACGAAAAGAATATGTCTAATGCCTCATCACCATGGCCATGCATTCCATAACCCGTGATCATGATGTTCCATGAGGCCACATCTTTCTCTGTCATAATATCAAACCATCCGAGCATCTCTCATATTTCCGCATTTTGCACACATATCAATCAGTGCATTCGAAACGACAACACTAGAGCCATAACCAATTTTTGTAACAAACCCATGAACAATTCGTCCATTGTCAAAATCTCCTATCACAGAAAATATAGACAAAACACCAGTAACTGCATATTTACAAGGAATCATCCCATTCTCCCCCATCCTCCTAAACATCCACAAGGCCTCTTCAAAGCGTACAATCTGCACATACCCATTAACCATTGAATTCCAAAGCACAACATCTCTAACAGGCAATTCCTCAAATTCCTCATGTGCATCCAACACTAATCCAAATTTCGAGTATTAACCAAGGCATTTCCAACAAAAACATCCAACTCCAACCCGAGTTTAAGATAATAACCCATGAATCTTCTTATCCTCCGAAACCTCCCGTATTGTGGAAGCCGACTTGAAACGAATCCAACAATGATTGAAATGTAAGCAAAAACATTTTTTGTCATTGGGTAGGGTAGTCGAAGACTTTAAGAGCATAACCGATGAGGGTGCGCTTGGAATATATGTTGATGAGGCTGATGATGGCAAGTGGGGATGAAAAGAAACCAATTTTGAGCAAATGGGAATGATCGGTTGCCTTTGATCATGAATGTATGCAAATGAATTTTAGGCCAAGCGTCAAAAAAAAAAAAAAAAAAAAAAAAAAAATCAGGGTCAAAATCGGGGTATGACAGTTTGCTTTACCCGGATGGTAATTCAAACCAAAGTCATAATCCTTCAGAAACTCTAACCATCTTCTCTGTCTCATATTCAGTTCTTTCTGATCAAACAAATACTTTAAACTTTTATGGTCACTGAAAACCTCAAATCTTGACCCGTACAAGTAATGCCTCCATAACTTCAGAACAAATACCACAGCTGCCAACTCTAAATCGTGTGTCGGATAGTTCCTCTCATGAACCTTCAGTTGTCTCGAAGCATAAGCTACAACCTGCTTATTCTGCATCAAAACACCACCCAAACCCAACAGTGAAGCATCACAGTAAACCTCAAATGGTTCCGATGGACTTGGTAATATCAGAATAGGAGCAGTAGTTAACCTCCTCTTTAACTCTTGGAAACCTTCTTCACACTTTGAGTCCCAAACAAACGCTTGCCCCTTTCTAGTCAACATCGTCAACGGTAACACCAACTTAGAAAATCCCTCAATGAATTTCCTATAATAACCTGCAAGTCCAAGAAAACTCCTTATCTCAGAAACTGACTTCGGAGCTTCCCACTTAGATACCGCTTCTATCTTAGAAGGATCAACAGCAACACCACCTCTTGAAACCACATGACCAAGAAAACTAACCTCTTCTAACCAAAATTCACACTTAGACAGTTTAGCAAATAACTTCTTTTCTCGTAGAACTCCTAAAACCACTCTCAAATGTTCAGCATGCTCTTCTTCAGATTTCGAATACACCAAAATATCGTCAATAAACACCACAACAAACTTGTCTAGGTACGGATGGAAAATCCTATTCATATACTCCATAAATACTCCAGGCGCATTAGTCACACCAAAAGGCATTACAGAATACTCATAACGTCCATACCTTGTTCTGAAAGCAGTCTTCTGAATATCCTCAGTTTTCACACGTATCTGATGATACCCCGATCTCAAATCTATTTTGCTGAACATACTCGCACCAACCAACTGATCCATCAAATCATCAATCCTCGGCAAAGGATACCGATTCTTGATCGTCACTTTATTCAGTTGCCTGTAGTCCACACACAACCTCATAGTACCTTCTTTCTTCTTAACCAATAACACTGGTGCGCCCCACGGTGACACACTCGGACGAATAAATTTCTTATCCAACAGATCTTCCAGCTGACTCTTCAATTCAGTTAACTCAACAGCAGACATACGGTACGGAGACATCGATATCGGCCTAGTACCAGGTACCAAATCAATCGAGAACTCAACTTCACGCTCTGGCGGTAATTCATTCACTTCCTCCGGAAACACATCAGGAAAGTCACACACCACGGCTAGATCGCAAATCACCAGTTTATCTTTAGCCTCCACAGTCGCTAACAGCATAAACAACTCTGCCACATCTGCTACTGCCTCATTCACCTGCCTTGCTGATAGAAACAAACTCTTTCCTTCCCCAATCTCAGGAAAGATCACAGTCTTATCAAAACAGTTGATATAAACTCGGTTAAACACCAACCAGTTCATACCCAGGATAACATCAATCTGCACTAGTGGAAGACACACGAGGTCCATCCCAAAGTTTCTACCAAAAATACTCAAAGGACAATTCAAACAAACTGAAGTAGTAGTCACTGAACCCTTCGCAGGAGTATCAATCACCATACTCCCATGCATCTCAGATATCTCTAATTTAAGTTTCACAGCACAATCCAAAGATATAAAGGAATGAGTCGCACCTGTGTCAATAATAGCTACAAGAGGAAAGCCATTAATATAACACGTACCTCGGATCAAACGATCATCTGCAGAAGTCTCAGAACCCGATAAAGCAAAGACCTTGCCTCCCGACTGGTTCTCTTTCTTCGGCTTAGGACACTGTGGACTCATATGACCCACCTCTCCACAGTTGAAACAAGTCATAGTCTTCAACCGGCACTCTGCAGCCAAGTGACCACCTTTTCCACACTTGAAACACTTCTTCTCAGTACTGGTACACTCATGGATACGATGCCCAGCCTGACCACATCTGTAACACTTAGCAGGGGCACTAGAGTCTCCCCCACTAGGTCTCTTCATCCCACTCTGTCTCTGGAAACCTTTGCCAGCTGCATACGGTTTCCCACGATCATTCTGATTCTTGCCTTTCCTATTAACCCTCTGCTGATAGCTCTCCGCTCTGGCCTTGGTATCCTGTTCAAAAATCCTGCAACAGTCAACCAAGTCAGAAAACACTCTAATCCGCTGATACCCAATAGCCTGCTTGATCTCAGGACGTAACCCGTTCTCAAACTTCACACATTTTGAAAATTCCCCAGTAGCCTCATTATAGGGAGTGTAATACTTCGACAGCTCTGTGAACTTAGCAGCATACTCAGTAACAGACCGGTTGCCCTGCTTCAATTCTAAGAACTCTATCTCTTTCTTTCCTCTGACATCCTCTGGAAATCACTTCCTCAGGAATCTCTCTCTGAACACCGCCCAAGTGACCTCAGCACCCCCAGCAGCTTCCAACTCAGTGCGGGTAGCAACCCACCAATCATCTGCTTCCTCTGACAGCATATGAGTACCGAACCTGACCTTCTGGTTATCGGCACACTCAGTCACTCGAAAGATCCTCTCGATCTCCTTCAACCACTTCTGAGCACCATCTGGATCGTATGCTCCCTTGAACATTGGAGGATTGTTCTTCTGGAACTCACTCAGTTGACGAGCAGCTCCCAATCCCACAACATTCGGATTCCCTCCAAGTACTCCAGCCAGCATACCCAGAGCCTCAGCAATCGCAGCATCGTCTCTACCTCTTCCAGCCATCTCTATTCTGAAAGCCCAACAAGCTAAAACAATAAGTACTAATAGGGTTACACAACACCTATCACGTACAGGGAAACAAAATAATTACAACTCGACTCGACCGACTATGCTCTGATACCACTAATGTAACACCCTTCTAAAAATACCCCAATAATTAATTAAAACAACAAAATATGAATCAGAGTAGATATGCAATTTCAGGGTGTCACACTTGACACTTCACACCATTCACCAAAATAGTTTGTCATGCTCATTTATTAATCAAAATAAAACATTGCACAATTCGCAGCGGATATGCAAACCATGTAACACATTACATGTAAAATTGTCCAACAACAAAATGAAAACAAGTAAAACATCCCGTCCCGATGTTACATATACCAGAGCATGACCCACTAAGGAACTACACTAGACTCCAAGCACTAGCTTCTACTCAATCACTGCTCGTTACCTGAAATATAGTTGTAAGGGTGAGTTCCTCAATCGATATAATAAGCATTATAAAATATCATGTAATGCTAAGTAAATTAACACATTTCATCACCCTAATCATATCACACATTCAGCAACGGCCACATCAACTCATAACCATAATCATACTCAACCCAAACACAAAACACACGTATAATATTGGAATACATCCATTCATATTATACGCCATACATACATTATGCAATGAGACTCCATGCATGCGGTATCGACTATTCGTGAACACATAGTTCAACCTCACCGATCAACCCAGATACGGCTACCAAGCTCACTAGTCCCACTCATTTGAGACCTAGTGACTCACTCACTAATTCCTCACCATGGGAATTAGCTACCACCATAAAGGCCATGCTATGCACGCTAAATCACCTAGCATGCAAACATCAACAACCATCCACAATGGACATATGCTCACACTCTAAGCCATAAACAGTCCATCCACAATTGCATACATAATAGATACATTCATAGCATTATGCATACCATCATACATCATCAGCATTTTTATCACAGAATCATATCATGTCATGCCAAATAATAAATCACAGTATTAGCACACTCTACTAATATCTATACGGCTCAAAACAACGGAAAATGATCCCTACTATATCATACATCAGCTAAATTACATCACTCAGCTGAAACGACCAAAACTGCACAACAACAGCTCAGAAAAAACCAAACTTCTGCCCATACGCGTATGCCCCATGTCCATACGCGTATGGCACATTTCCTAGCCAAGCCCATACGCGTATTGCCTGTCTCATACGCGTATCCTACGCGTACCACCTCTCCCATACGCGTACTAACAGAGACAAAACTACGTTAAAATCATCATCTTCTTCATTCATACGCGTATGGCCTCACCCCATACGCGTACCACTCACAGGCTACGCGTAATTACACGCGTATCAGCGCCAGATTCCTCCCCTCCATGCCATCTCATACGCGTATGGCCTAGTGTCATACGCGTATGACCTGAACCAAAATTTCAGATCTGCTATGGGTTTTTCTCTGCTACGAGATTTCTCAATTCCAACCTTCCACAGTCCAATTTTTACACAGCATTCGTTCATATTATCTAACACAGATCATATCCATTCAATTTCACAATTTCTAACCTTATTACATCTAATTCCTACGAATTTTCTGTTGGTGTAAGCCCTAGAGGCCAATACTTTTGGTACTTGTATCGAATTATTTATTAATAATAAAAGGCATTTTTCTTTATTATGTTTTGTTTAATAAAGTCCTTGGAATAGATAGTCCATTTAATGTATCAAGTATGACTTAATCATGAGATCACATTAAACATAAGGACACTATTCTTAAAGTGTCCGTAGTCAAGCTTTATTATGAAATGGGATAACATTAAAGCATGGAGACTATTATGTTTGTAGACTGATGATCACGTCTCATGGATCATGGATAAAGAGTTATCAAGTCTTAAACATAGGTATGAATATTAAGAGTAATATTCATACTGGATTGACCCGCTATGAGAATACTATATAGAAAGTTATGCAAAGTGTCATAAGTTATTCTCATGGTGATAATAGTGTATACCACTCTTCGACCTGAAACCACCATGGATCCTAGATGTAGAGTCGAGTGCTTTATTGCTGATCCAACGTTGTCCGTAACTGGATAACCATAAAGACAGTTGATGGGTACTCCACGAAGCATGCTGAGGGACATGAGTGTCCTAGATGGAATTTGCCAATCCTGCTTAACAGGATAAATGTCTATGGGCCCAATATTGAACTGGACAAGGGTGACATGGTCTATACCTTGTGTTCAATATAGACATAAGGGCAAAGGGGTAATTATACACATAATTATTATCACAGGAGGTTTTGTCAGATCACATGACATTTTCGTGACTTGGGTAGCAATGATGTGTTGCTAGATACCGCTCACTGTTTATTATGTTAAATGCGTGATTTAATATAATTGCCAACGTCGCGAAAACCTATAGGGTCACACACAAAGGACGGATTGATGAGAGATAGAATAATTAAGGAACACCGTAAGGTACGGTGCACTTAAGTGGGAGACGAAATATGGTAAGGTACCAAATACTTAAGTGATTTTGGCATATTATGAGATATAGGCCAAAATGCACTTAAGTGGGCTTTTTGGCTTGAAGCCCACACAAGTGGTTCTATAAATAGAACCCCTTGGGTAGAAGCATTGTCACTTCATTCCACTCAGACAGAAATTCAAGTAGAGACTTGGAATTTTGTTTCCCTCTTTCCCTCACTCAAAGCCTTCATTCACAAACAGCTAGCACTGCGATTGAAGGAATCCGTTCGTGTGGACTGAGTAGAGACGTTGTCATCATTCAACGTTCGTGATCGCCCCGTGGATTTGCTTCAAAGGATTCGATCATTATCAGAGATCTGCATCAAAGGTTTGAATCGCCACAAGAGGTAACGATTCTATCACTGATCATGCTCATTCATAAGGATCACTAATGGAGAAAATTTTAATTTCCGCTGCGCCTTGGATGGCTATTCTCCTACATTTTCTTCAATTATAAACCCTTATCTCATTCATCCATAAGTTCACAAATTTCAGCATTCATCATCCTAATTGGAGTCGATTCAATGGTTTATTACTACCCATTACATGTTAACCCATAATACCCATTAAACGACGATAAACCCCCTTACCTGAGTTAATCCGGCAATCCTTTAGCTTCAAGCTTTTCCCTTCTTCAACCCTTGTTCTCTTGCTCTTCCTCTTTGCCCTTTTCTCACTTTCTGTCGCTTCTCTGGTTTTTCACGTGAAAACCCTTTTTACCAAAGCAATCTCTTTTCTGATTCCAACTTTTATTATTCCAATAATAATAATCCAATAATATTCCAATTATTTAATTAAATTAATAAATATACTAATAATAATATATATGAATGGTTTATCTTATAAATAATACCCTCTCATTCATATTATCATCATAATATACTATTAAACTTAAATTAAATAATTATCATATTTTATCGGGGTGTTACAGTACACCAGTTGCTTGGAGTTTGAGAAAGGAACCAATAGTGACACTGTCGTCGTATGAAGCAGAGTACATAGCTGTTTCTCTTTGTGCATGTAAAGCAACGTGGATGGTGAATCTGGTCGAAGAGATTACAAGGAAGAATCATGGAGCAATTACCATGAAGATCGACACCATACCCGCTATCCATCTGGAGAAGAATCCGATAGCACATGGACAAAGCAAGTACATCGAAATGAGGATCCATTATCTTCAAGAGTAGGTAGCAAAATCGAAGCTGAACTTGGTACACTACATAACTGAGAATCAGATTGCAAATATCATGACGAAAGGAGTGCGGGTCGAAGTGTTAAAGAAGTTAAGATCTATGATGAATGTAGATAGCTTAGACGCAATGAATTAGGTGGTGTGCTGAATTGTAATTTCTTGTGTCGAAGCATGTAGTGCTCGACATAAATAAGGATGTGGCGAAACATGTAGTGTGCGTCGAGTTGTATTAGATGTCGAAGTGTCGAAGTAGGTTGCTTGACACATGATTTTGACTTAAACCAAAATAAGTATTTTGGATCTTTATAATTTTTAGGCTTTACCTTAAGGAGAAAGCTAGCTCATTTATAAATAGAGGGAGTAACCCCTATTTTCATAATAATCTTGTAATCACTTGTAGTTGCAAAATTAACGAGATTTTTCACAGACTCTGGACAGAGAGAGACTCTGCAGAGATCATAGTCTTCCCTTATTTTCGTCAAACCCTAATCTTCTTTCTTATTCAATTATTTTTCTTGTTTTCATCAACATTGTGCAACGATACAATCTTGCAATCAAGGTTGGTTGATTTACTCGAGTGAAGAGTGCAGAACGAATGAGAAGTTGATCGATTGATTGAATCTTGTTCATCAAAATTGACTCAGAATTACTCAAAATTTTAGATTTAATTCCAACAAATTTCATCAATTTTATGCATTTTTTTGGCACAAAACAATTTTGTGCATCTTACATCATGTAATCTTCAACAACAAAAAATATTAGCTATACGTTCCTTGTAGTGGAGTCCTGCATGATAGGCAACTAACACCATTTTCATATTTTTTTACCTATTCCTCTCCCAAAGATAACATAATTTAAACATACACATGGTTGCCCAACCCAATTACTCCTTTTATACTATTATACAAACCATTTTTGTTTTGTTACCAATTTTAACCATGAAAACAGATTTTATTAATCAAGTTCTACAGCTAATATATTCGTTTATATGCATATTCCATTTACACTATAAGACAAAGTAGCACGATGCAATTGCTATGTCGAGTGAGAACAAGAGGGGCATTATTAGTTTAAAGGACAAACACAAAGCGTCAACCAAAAGAAAATTGTACCCTTAAAAAGTAGTAGCTTTAGGAAAAGCTTCTAAACTCCTTTTCATGTCCCAAATAATCTGTTCCCTTTACGTATTGGTTTGGGGTCACATAATTCAAATCATGCCGTTGAAAAAGGAAAGCGCAATACTTTTGTTAGGTACATATTTCGTATTCATATTCAATTGAAAAATGCATTACTATAGGATTAGGTTCCAAAAGGAACATGTTTTAGATGCCTCGTTGGTATTTGAGCCCCAAAAGTAGAAGGAAAAAGGTGCAATCATGGTGTTCAAATTTCAAATTTAGATTATTACTATCCCTAATTCAGTTTTGTTTGACCCAACCTAGCTAATGCATCATTCATGTAGTTATGTAAATAAAAATTGTTATTTTTTATGTATATATAATTTCTTTTTTAATAATATTTCTTTCTTCTATTTATGTCATAACTTATAAATGATACGGTATCGAAGCTTATATAAAACTATTTATTCAAAAAATTTATTACATTTTTTTAGTCCAATTTTATTTTGTATTTAAGGCAGAGAAAGTGTTATGTGATTTTATTTTGGCTTCTCTTACTCCCGTGCTTGTGCAAAGCCTCCTACAACTATTTACCATCCTCAGTCAATTTGGAGGAAATTAGGGATTTTATGTGTCTGAATTGACTTGTAAATCCATTGATTTAAATTGAACTAATTGATTAATTATCTAAATATCTATATTTATAGATATATTTAATTCAACTCATGTATTTTTAATTGGATTATTGAATAATTTTCAATTCGTTGACCAAATGTATAATATTGTTGATTTCTTATTTATTTTTTTAAATATGAAATTATTATAAGATTACAAACAATTATTTTGTCACGTAAACTCACTTAATTCATTTTACATAGTTGTTTTATCCATATTTTTTTGGGGGATCGATGAGAGTTTAGATCCACATTTTTAATGTGTCAGTTTTATCCCGTTCTATCTCTTAGAGTCTGCAGACCCGTTTATCCTTACATTTTTGCAGATAAATTAAAATTTTAGACTCCCAATATCAATTATGTTCGTCCCTAGTATTTTATAGATTTTTACAAAATAAGACATGACTGTTTACCATCTCTAATCGATATTTTTATTAGATTAACAAATTTATAGACTAAAGTTATATTTACATATCATAAAATGAACAAAATAAGTATAGTGGAAAAGTGAAATAGAGTGAATCATACTGGAATTGTGTAAAATAAAGTATCAATTCTATCGTTTTGGTGTTTTTACTACATAACAAGTCAATTTCTTCATTATGCCCAATTCAGAGAAATAAATATGATAATAATGATGAATTGAGATAGATAATCAATACCACTCCATTTTATCCTCGTCGATACAATTTTAATTAATGTTAGTAAGAAAATATCATTTCTTTTAATTTATACCACTTTACTTCTTCTCGTTCCATCAACCCAAAAAAGTCTATGTGTGATGGTTTAATTACTTCTTATAAATTTTATGAGAATGATAGGTTTCATGAAATTTCCTACGTAATGACATGATATATATGGATGAGTTTTATTTGATATTATATAACGTATTTTATCCAATTAAAATGTTAAAAATATATATAATTATAATAAATTATGATACATTTATTTTAAAATTAAAAAATATATTATTTTTATTTTATACATGGTTCGAAAATCTAATCCATAAATCCCTCTTTAAATATTCTTCTTGCTTCTTTTTGTTGTGGTCATTTTTCTTTATAAATTTTAATGATAACAAACTCAAATGATCTAAGTACTAAAATTTTGTATGATCATTGTTATCTAATCCATACTTATGAGTGATTATAATAGAATAGATACCATCACAATAATGCTATTCAAGTTTCATCCTAATCTACTGAAGTATATATACAAAGAACTCCATTAAGATCATAAACTCACAGAGGTCATCCATAATACTAAATCTAAAATAAGTTTATTTGGACTCTGACCCAACACTCATTTTTATATATATATATATATATTATATATATATATATATATTATATATATATATATAATATATATATATATATATATATATATATATATATATATATATATATATAATATATATATATATATATATATATATATATATATATATATATATATATATATATATCATTGACAAATGATCAAGTTTCATTCAAAAGATTAAATATAGTCTTTAACGTTTAAAAGTATCTCAAGAACATCTTAAATATGGAAATTCATACTAGAACTGCGACATGCACCATTTCATGTGTTAGAGATGTTTTTACATTCACCTTGATGTTTTCAAAGTAGCACAAATCAACCTTAACCAATGAATGTACAACATTCATAACTTGAGTATATCCAGACTCACATTTCATGAAAGATGTCCACTACAAAAGGAATTATTCACCAATCATATCTTATACACAATATTTATGCATGTATGTGTCTTCATCAAGTCTATAAACTTGAGTATTACTAACATCTTATTAAGATCAAGCCCAAAATTCTCAAAGATTAATCAGGCTTTATTCCCTCTTTATTATCTCTGTTACACAATAAATGACTTATTTAAAATAAAATGGTATCTAAAAATAAATGATTCATTTCAATTTTCAATAGATCTTTTCTAATTTTACCCTTAATTAATATTATTCTCTTTTTCATTTATTCATTTTTCTTAATATATATAAAATTATAAACCGAATCACTCATTGTGGGACGGATAAAATATATTATATCACTTTATGGACCCTATTAAATTGTCTTGAAATCCATGCCTAACAATGAGTACCTTGTAACTACTGGATATCACATCTTAAGAATCACCACTCTTTCATCATTTTGATGAAACACTTTTCATTTAAGAAAAATTGATTGAACTATATCTCACTTATTCAAGTGTGTATCTTTACAAGGTTTTCTTCACCATAACAAAAATGGATCAATCCTTAATTGTATTTAGTAAATTCAATCTATATTACTAAGACTCGAAATCTAATCTCAAACACTATCATCATATTCATTTTGAAACCTACTAAAATTCTTTTTTATGATAGCTTGAGTAAATTTGTGTAAGTTTGACGAAGCTAAAAAAAAATAGGGTCGGGCCAAATATATTAGTGACCATGTTATTATTTTAATGGTTTAAATATGAGGATTTGAAATCATGACCTTTGCAATTTACAAATAAGTATATTTCCACTAGGTCAATCATACCATTTGATAGTAATATTGCAACAAAAATAAATATTTCATAAGTGATTCAATATTTAATAAATTACTTAATATTTTAATTATTAATGCTTCACCATCACGCATACATAAAAATAACATTGATATTTTGAGAAACTAAGAATCCAAATCTTACTTCAAAAATAAATATGAAGATGAAACTTTAATGGAAAATGATGGTGAAGATTGTGAGAGAAAGAGTAAATAATAAAGCTACATAATCAAACTATAAAAAATGATTATGGTTTGAAATGGTGGAACACTAAATAAATATACATGAATACCTCATAAACAAACACATATCTTCTCATCGATCTGAAAAAATTCTGGATTTATATGAAGGTTGGACATGAAGATATGAATTCAAACCCAAAATTTGGGACTAAAACCAAGAAAAAAAATTTAAGTTACACGGACTAAAGACAAAAACACACCAATTTATAGGGACGAAAATAATATTTAATCCAAAATTCTGGATTTGTGTTCATATCTTCATCCCTAACCATCATACAAACCCTGGATTTTTTCAAATGCAAAATTATTCTTTGTTTATTCCTTATTTTCCTTTTTCATAAAAATGATTTCTCACACTTCTATCAAGAGCAAAGACTATCACCGTACAATAAAAATCCACCACCGACTCTATTAGATGATAACGCTTGCAAACCCATATCCTTTCATTAAAAACAACAATTAAATTAAATGAAACCGAGTAAAGTTATGTATTGAGGATTTGAAATGGAGTAAAATTACCAACTGAATACGTAGTCATGGATGAAGATGTAGAGGAGGAAGAAGAATATGAATTAGAGGAGATGAAGAAGAAGAAGTTCAAATTACAAAATCAATTCATTTTGAGATTTAATCCTCTTTCCCATTATGTAATATATACATATGCGTTGCAAATATGAAATAAGAAACCTAACTAGTTTAGTGAAGATGAATATTTGTTGTAAATACAAGGTTCATGATTCAAACCCTCTTTGGACCAATTTTTGAAATTTTTGGCTTTTATTATTTAACACCAAAATAATTAAATGATAATAATTAGTCTACATGGAATTAAAAAAAAAGAAAAACAAATTTGTCACATTAGCAACTTTAGCCACATCAATTTTTTTATAACGGAGAATTGACGTTAGAGACTAAAACAAAACGAAATTCAATATATAGGGACTCATATAGAAAGAAAAAAAAGATGCGGGACCGGAAAACTATTTAAGCCTACTTTAAAAATAAGTTCTCTAATAAATAATAAAAAAATTATTAAAAAAAAGTCATTAATAAATAAATATTGAACAAGTTAATATTTAAACAATAATTATTTCTTAGTGTAGTAGTAGAGTAAGATTTTTTATGACAATGGTCGTGTGTTTGATCCTTCATAATGACATTTTTAGTGAATATAAGAATTAAAATCATAAAAATCAAATTTTCATATTCGAAGTGAGGACTCTTATATTACAAAATATAGACCTATTCGTTGAACGACTATGTAAATCAATTAATTAATCTACAAACTTGTATATACTTTAACTAAATTATATAAAAATTAATTGTAATCGACTATTTTACCGAGACCCCTAAATATTTGAGGCCTTGTGCGGTGACTCACCCTGCACACCCACAAGTTGCCACTGAAAAAATACATGTTTGTAAGTCTGTCAAGTAGTGGTGTAAGCGGATTATAAAAAACCCAATTAAATTGACAATCTAAACTTAAAAGAAATTGAAAAAACCAATTTTTTTGATTCGGTGTAAAAACTGAAGCAACCCGATGAAAATCGAGTTGGTTTGGTTTGATTCTCGATTTTAATTTCAAGAACCGTTAAACAAAACTGATAACTATAATGACCCTTTTTCGTGTTTTAAATTCTTTTAGTTAATTATCATTTCTTTATATCTTTTTTTGCTTCTTCTTCAAAGAAATTTCTTCTAGTTTTGTTACAAAATAGTTTTGATGTGTATTTGATATATGAAACATATTAATTTGTGTGTATGATAACCTTTTGTTATTATTATGTTGTATTTTATTTGTTACTGCTTTGTATGTATTAAATACAACTTGTAAGTTGTTTGAAAAGTAGAGTATGAAATAGATGAAAATATTATATAAAATGTATCATTCAAAAAACTAATAGTAGAAAATACATTAAAAACATGATAGCGAAGAATACACAAATTGATGAAATGTTTGAAAAAAAAGCGATGTAAATTGATCAAACGAATCGAACTAAATTTAATAAACCATTTTATAAAAATACTAAAAATTGAACCAAACTAAACCAATATAGATATCATCAGTTCAGACATTTTTTAAACCAAAAACCAGTTCATACAATATTGATTACACCCCTATTATCAAGGCTAAGAGAATATATAGTATAGTGTCTTTTGTAACTAAGAAATTAAAGGTGTAATATATGAGCAGGTTGTATTAAGCCTCATAGTGAAAACTCACAATTGTGAGAACCAAGCTAGTCCACCTTAGGTGAACCACTATAACTTTAGTGCGTTAACCTTTGTCTTCTTAACTCTTTATTTTTATACTACATGCACATTATTTGCATTTATCAATTTATTCTCAAACATTCTTAAGTCATAATACTTACCTTGGGAATTTAAGAAACTAACCATTTTTTGATTCCAAATTTATCTTAAAAACCATTTTATTAGAAAGGTCAAATGCATCCCTTCATCCTTTGTGTTTGACATTTGTAATTTTTTAGTTATTTGATTTTATATTTTCAATTTAGTCCTTTAAGTCACCAAATACTTACAATATTTTTCAAAAATAGAGTCACTTTTACAAAATGAAGACACGTGTTTTGCCCGTTGTTATTATATATGGATTGATTTTTTTTTGAAAAATACTAAGTAAGGTGCCTCAAAAGTTGACGAGACATCTTGACTATGATATTCAATGGTTTACTATTTTTGGAAAACTTTCATTTGATTCCAGATTTTGTGTTTCAATTACTGCGTGATTAATTTTAGAAAGATTTATTTTGTTCAAATTTTACATGATTTGTTTTGAAAAAATTTCTAATGGAAAGAATTAATTTGTTATAAAATTTGCATGATTTGAAAAGATTTAATTTGGTGAAGATTAGATATGCTATGGAATAAATATTTGATTTTCTTTAGATTGGATACACCATGAATTTGTTTGTGAAAACCCTAATGGGATTTCTAGATGGATTGAATTCTCTATATAAAGAGACAGGTCCCCTTGTAGATTAACAGTACAATAGAGAATACACATATTTTGTGAGATTAATTATTCGAGTTTTGTAGTTAATTTTGGTTGTGTAAAAATATGTCATTTGTTATCTATAATACTTAGAAGAGATATCATTTTTGGTTTGTATACGTGAAGTTTGTCACATCCATAATATTGATTCTAACAAACTCTTGGGAGAGTAATTGAGTGGAAGTGACGAAATCTTAGACTCATGGGGAGCCTGAGTTGAAATTCACTAGTAGTATTAGAAAAAAGGCATTGAAATTGAGAGAGTTCAAATGAGGTTGTTGTGTACTGTTCACTACTTATAATTAGTGATTTTTTTTTCCAGTGGGATACTATCCCTCACATGTAAGTGAAAATTGCATCGAATTGGGTTACTAATTCCTTGTGTGTTATATTTATTATTTGTTTAATTTTCCATCATTTAATTCAGATCATCTTGTCTCACACATTGTTTCAAAATTGTGTGTGACATCTTGTTTCTGATAAAAAAAAATCAATTGACATCAAAGCATGCATCCTATTCTAGTTGGGTGTGTTCTAGGTAACTATTATTTAATAGTTTAAGATGGACAACACTATCATGCCCTAAATTTTACCCTTTTTGCCATTTCATTCACTCATCATGACATTTACAACATCTGCATATTATGCCATGCATTTCTTCAAGCATAATTCCTAAAAAGTCAACCAAAATACCATTTCAGTTTTGCACATAGACCAGTTGAGTAGATTTCTTAACCGCGTGTAAAATTAGAGAATAATGTTTTTCAGGTTTGGGCCTATGATGTGCTCATTCTTTTTTCTTGCGTATTCACGCGTTCGCATTTTGATCCGCTTGAGCCTTTTCATCTGGGTATTTTTAATTGCATGATTTGCGACAATCTATGTTATAGAACTTTATTATGCGTAGATTATTTTAGTGCATTCAATTGTCTTTTTCGCGTATTCACGCGTTTGTTTTTTATTCATTTTTATTTATTTTTATTCATTTTTATTCATTTTTTAAATCAGATTAATTAGAAAAATAAATAGAATAATTAGTTTGTTTTATTAAAAATTATGTGAGTTTGTTTTATCAAATTTAAGACCCAATTGATCACTTATCAAAAGCTCAAGGATTTTGTTGGGATAAAATGAAATAGAAACCCTAAGTGTAGTTGTATATATAGTTAATTGATCACAAACAACATATTCACTATGTCGCCATTTTCCCTCCATCACTTAATACAAAATCATTGTCGTCCTCCTCCCTTTCCTCCAACAACCACGTTGTTCCACCTTCAAACCCTTTTTTTCTTCTGGAAAACCACTATACGCCATCTTCAACCTTCGCCTCCGTTCAACCCTAATTTCTAGCAACCCTTAGGTTCCAGTGCCATCATCTTCTTCAAACAACAATAACGTGATTTCGGTGCCACCAAACAAACAACAACAATAACACTGAAGCAAATCCAGCGAGCCACCGCCGTCGGTTGTTGTTGAAAACATTTTCTTATATATATATATATATATATATATATATATATATATATATATATATATATATATATATATATATATATAGTTTACTTATTTTTATTTGTTTATTTGTTTTATTTTTTTATAATTATTATAGTGAAACCTAGTTTAAATAGTTTTTGTGCTTGCATTCTGTTTTGGTTGTTGGTTTCGAATGTGTACGTTATGCTGGCCCGTGTTTTCATTCAATGGTATTATGTACATTTCTTAGAATTCTAATATTTATGTGTTTTTTAGTCAAATGTACGTTCGCATATTTTTGTCAAGGCTCTGCTAGATTTATTTTGATTATGTAATGTCATGTAATGCTGTAAGTTTATGGGAGTGACGTAGATTTTGTTGTTTGCGTTTCTGTTATGTCAAAATCATGTTTGAATGTTGAAATCGTGTTATATTTTTTTATTCGATTGCGATGAACGTGTTTTACATTAGCAGTTTTATTTTTATTTTTATGTGTGACATTTTAATTCTGTTGTCATTACAATTAACTTAGATCTATGCACGTTATTAGTAGTTCGACATAACGTCAATTTGCGTTTGCATATGATATCTTATTCATGCGATCCCTTTCTTCCTATTGCAGATGCATATGATATATTATTCATGCAATCCCTTTCTTCCTTAGTTGAAGGGGATTGTGTTTTTGATAGACACATGCCATGTTGCATAGGTATGAATCCTTTCTTGTAATCCTGCATATTAAAGCGTCTCAACACTTTGTCTATATATGTACTCTGAATTAGGCCAATCAGTTTTTATGATCTATCTCTATAAATCCTGATTCCTAATGTATAGGTTGCTTCACCTAGGTCCTTCGTAGAAAAACATTTCCCCAACCAAATCTTTACTTGTTGCAGGGTAGGGACATCGTTTCTAATGAGTAATATGTCATCTACATATAATACCAGGAAGACGATCATGCTCCCACTAACCTTCTTGTAGACACAAGGCTCATCTTCATTCTTGATGAATCCATATGGTTTTACTGTTTCATCAAAACGAAGATTCCAGCTTCAGGAAGCTTGCTTCAATCCATAGATTGATCTCTGTAACTTGCATATATTTTGGGCTTCTTCGGGTATGTCGAAACCTTCAGGTTGTGTCATGTACACCTGCTTAAGAAGATTCCCATTAAGGAAAGCAGTTTTGACATCCATCTGCTATATTTCATAATCATGATATGCAGCGATAACAAGTAAAATCCGAACAGATTTAAGCATTGCAATTGGTGAAAAGGTTTTATCATAGTCAACCACATGAATTTGTTTATATACTTTTGCAACCATTCTTGCCTTATAGGTATATACCTTACCATCCATATCAGTCTTCTTTTTGAAGACCCACTTGCATCCTATAGGGTTAACTCCTACAGGAGGCTTTTCCAAGGTCTAAACCTAGTTTGTGTACATGAAATCCATTTGAGGTTTCATGGCTTCTAGCCACTTCTCAGACCCAGGACCGTTATGGCCTCCTAGTAGGTCAGAAACTCATCTTGATCCATGAGTAATACATCACCTTGATTAGTTATGAGATATCCATATCTCTCAGGTAGGTGACGTATCCTGCTTGACCTACGTTGGTCTTGTTCTACTTGAGCAGGTTACTCTTCCACAACTACTTGTGTTTCCTGCTCTAATTCCTCTATAGGTGTATCAATGCTTTGTGATTCTTGAATTTCTTCAGGCTCTACTTTCCTCCCAATGATTCCTTTGGAAATAAAATCCGTTTTTAGGAAGACTCCAGTTCGAGCGACAAACACTTTTCCCTAAGAAGGATTGTAGAAGTAATACCCTATTATTTCTGTAGGATACCCCACAAATAAGCATTTGTCAGACTTGGGCTCAAGCTTAGTTGAAATTTGTTGTTTCACATAAACTTCGCAACCCCAAATCTTCATGTAAGACATGTGTGGCTTCTTACCACTCCATATCTCATATGGTGTCTTCTCAACCTTTTTGGATGGAACACGGTTAAGTGTGTAAGCTACTGTCAATAGTGCATGTCCCCAAAAGGAGTTTGGAAGATCGACGTGACTCATCATGGATCAGACTATCTCTAACAAGGTTCAATTTCTTCTCTCAGATACACCGTTCCATTGGAGTGTTTTAGGAGGATTAAGTTGGGATAGAATCCCACACTCTTTCAGATGGTCATCAAACTCTAGGCTTAAATATTCACCACCTCGATCTAATCGAAGAGTTTTAATATTCTTACCTAGTTGGTTTTGTACTTCATTCTTGAATTCCTTGAATTTTTCAAAGGACTCTTATTTGTGTTTCATTAAATACACATAACCATATCTACTAAAATCATCAGTAAATGTGATGAAGTACTGAAAACCTCCTCTGACTGGTATGTTCAGTGGTCCATATACATCAGTATGTATGAGGGCCAAAAGATCATTAGCTATTTCACCTTTTCCTGTGAACGGAGACTTTGTCATCTTTCCAATTAAACAAGATCTGCATTTCTCATATGATTCATAATCAAAAGAGTCCAAGAGTCCATCTTTATGGAGTTTGGAAATGTGTTTCTCATTTATGTGGCCTAATTGACAATACCAAAGGTAAGTTATATTTAACTCATTAGTTTCATCCTTTTAGTATTAATGTTATAAATAGGCATTTCAAGATCAAGGACATATAGTCCATTGTTCATTTATGCAGTAGCATAGAATATAACATTCAAATAAATGGAGCAACAATTATTCTTTATTATGAATGAAAAACCAAACTTGTCCAAACAAGAAACAAAAATAATATTCCTGCTAATTGCAGGTTCATAATAACAGTTCTTTAACTGAATTTTTAAACCACTAGGTAAAGTCAATACATAAGTTCCTACGGCTAAAGCAACAACCTTTGCTACATTGCCAACTCGTAGGTCAACTTCACCTTTTTCCAAATCTCTACTCCTTTTTAGCCCCTGCACATTGGTACAAATGTGAGAACCACATCCAATATCTAATACCCATGATGCAGAAGTAGATAGATTAATTTCAATAACAAAAATACCTGAAGTTGAAGTCTATACTCCATTCTTCTTATCTTCTAGGTACTTTGGGCAGTTTCTCTTCCAGTGTTCGGTCTTACCACAATGGAAGAAGGTGGCATCCTTTGTTATGCCTCCACTAGGCTTCAAAGCAGGAACAATGGGTTTGGGTTTGACAACTTCCTTTTCTTTCCCTTTACCACCCTGCTTGGTGGACCTTTTGTTCTGTTTCTTTCCCTTTCTGATCATCAGAATGGACTTCCCTTTTGACTACAGATTCTGCTCAGCAGTTCTTAACATGCCTAGCAGTTCAGGAAGAGTTTTGTCCATATCATTCATGTCGAAATTAAGGACAAATTGACTGAAGCTCTCTGGCAACGATTGCAAGATCAAATCAGCCGCAAGTTCCTTTACAAGGGGAAAACCCAACCTCTCAAGGTTCTCCACATACCCAATCATCTTAAGCACATGGGGACCTACAAGGGCTCCCTCAGCTATCTGGCCTTGAAAAAGGGCTTTTGAAACTTCAAACCTTTCATGCCTTGCCTGCTCTTGATAGAGCATATTCAGGTGTTCGATCATATCGAACGCTGTCATGTTCTCATGTTGCTTTTGCAACTCCGAGTTCATGGTAGCTAGCATGAGGCAAGCAGCTTCATTGACATCATCGACATGCTTCTTATAAGCATCTCTTTCTGCCTTAGATGCAGAACTAGGAGGTTCCTCTTTAGGAACAGGTTCCTCAAAGACATATAACTTTTTATCATGCTTGAGGATAATCCTCAGATTTCGGTGCTGTAGCGGGGTATTCGTTACCATTAGAGATATTGACTAAATCTAAGGTAAATCATACAAGTCGAGTCACCACCGCACTTCTATTTATCCAAAGGAATGGTTAGAAAGCAAACAAAAACCTAAAAGTTTTATCGAATCAAAAACTAGTAAAAAATTCAGAGATCTGGGTAAGGGGGTTGGTTATGCAATGGGAAGGTGTTAGGCACCCAAAACATCCTAGGTACTCCTAGGGAGCCCTTTTCACATTTGTTGTAAGGTTGGTATTTTTGTGAAAATTTGTTTGTGCAAACATAATTGAAGAGATGAGAAGAGAATGTACAAGTTATTTACATTTTTGTGTTTAGATGGATAAACCCATTGCCTACGTACCATCTTTAAAAAAAAGATTAGGATCAAAACCTCGTAGTTCGGGGTAAAAATCTCAAAATGAGTTGGTGAATTTATTGGTCCAAAAGCCTTAAGGTCTTTTGTTATCCAAGGGAGAAAACTCAACCTAAAACCACAAATCCACCATGTGAGGATAGCTTCAACATACTAGTGAGGGGTTAACCCTATAATAACCATGGAAGACTCATTGTCCATCACTAAGGATATAGGTGAGTATTACATCTACCTCAAGGATAACTCAAACCTAATAGCTAAAGGTTATGAAAAATTTGATTAAGAAGGTGGCCATAGAAACCACAAAAGCATTTGAATGAGTTATATTTACCGATGAAAAGTATATACAAAATATGGTCAAAGTTGACTTAGGATTCAATTCAGAATAAGTGTTAAGAAAAGAAAGTTTGAAAATCAAAAGCATAAGGCTTAGGTTTCTAATGTTTGAAAATAATTGTTAAATGTTTGCACAAAAGTTTTGGCTTGGGTTAGAGTGGAGAGAAGAAGAAGAATGGCTAAAGTCCTAACATATAAGAGGTAAGGGACAAGAAGCAAAACCACACATGGAGTTCCTCTCTTGAGATCATAATAATGATCCAAGTAGCTCTCATTCTTTGGAATAAGAAATCACATAAGCATAAACTCAAGCAATCAACAATCAAATGAACCCTTTGGAAAGCTCCTCAAGGTATCTTGGGTCCCTCTCTCTTGGAAGCTCATGGTAATGGTTCCTCAATTTGGCTCAATGTTGGAATCCCTAGCACAAAACACACACATCAAAAGGTTCTATAAAAACAAATGTGGAATGGACAAGAGGAGTTTAGAAGTTGGTCCTTTCAAAATCATCTTCAATATTAAGCATTCTAAAGGCCCAATGCCTAGTTGCTCTTTGACTTTTATAGCACTCTAAAGGCCCAATGCCTAATTGCTCTTTGACTCCAAATTTGCATAGGGAGAGTCCTAAAGTCTAAGTCCATTTGTCCATTTCTTTGCATTTGGTCAACAACAAACAAACAAAACACAAGCACAAAAGTATATACACAATTATGTGCTCAAATGAGCAAAAGGCAAATGGCATTAACATAAACATGTGCTCAAATGAGCAAAAGGCAAATGACATTAACATAAACATGTGCTCAAATGAGCAAAGGAAAAAAGCAAATGAATAATATGTACAAGAATAGTAAATTGCATAAAAGTAAAGTGCAAAAAGTAAATGTTAATGGTTAATGGTTAATGTTAGTAGTTAGTGTGCCATAAGGCAAATTTAGCGCTATGTTAAGCAATCGTAATTGGACTTATGTAGAAGTCACAACTATCTGAGGCCGGTCAATAATAATGTAGGCAACAACACATGTTAGAAGTCTTGATTAGTGAACCAAGTTCCAACAACTTGCCATGCCAAAAGAAAAAAGAGAATTGATCTTGTATTGATTTAAGTCCTTTGCATGGTTTAGGAAACAACCTATCCTTAATGAAAAGCTATTCACTTGATCAATTGATCAAGATGAATTAGATTTGAATCAAGGAAGATTAAGTCTCCCCAATCAATGCTAACTTATCAACCTTCAACTCATTGATCAAAAAGAAAAAAGAAGAAGAAGAAGGAGATGAACAATGGAAAAAGAAATGGAAAGAATAAAGTGCATTAAATGAAATAGAATGTACCAATCAACAAGTGTGGACCAATGACATTGAGGATCATGGTCAAACAATCAAAAACAGAAATGAGATGAAGATTGGAGGTCAAGAAATGAACAAAATATTTTTGGCATTTTTAATATTTAAAATAAACTTGAATTAAAATATTAAAGAAAGGTCAAAATTCAAAATCACTTCAAATCAACTTTGAAAAGTCCAAGTGATTTATCCTAAGTTCAACAAGGTCAAACAAAGTTTGACAAAAAATTTCAGCATTTTTAAAAGTCAGAAACTATTTTTAATCAATTAAAAATGAATAAAAATAACCTAATTGAACTAAAATCTCAAATAAATCTCAAATCAATTAATAAATTGATGAAAATATTTTTCATAGATCCATCATCATTCAAATAGGTTGAGAAAATATTTTTGTATTTTTTGAATATTAAAAACTATTTAAAATGAATTAAAAATAAGCAGAAAAGAGAAAATTCACAAAAAATATCAAATGATGAAATAAAAAATATAAAAAATCATTTGTAGAAACTAGAATTTAAATGGAGAAAAATGCAATTGGTCCCATATTTTTTGGAATTAAAATGAAGAAGTTATGAATTTTTGAAAATAAAGAAAATAAAAGAAATTAAAACAGAAATTAGAAAATCAGAAAAAACCACAGGCGTCTGATCAAGCCTCATTAATTGACGTGGCTGATCCTACGGATGTGAGATGCGCGCTCATGGTGAGTCCAAGTCAAACGCGTCACACCTGGCATTAAAGCAAGTAATCCAAACGCATGGCTGGGATTAAAACGTGGGAGATGCATCCAATGGTCCAGATTAAATCTAGCATGGTGGACGGTGGCCAGCGCCACCATCTTCTCTGGCGAGCATACAAGCTCCCGCCAGAGTTACAGGTCCTCCAAACTCAACCAAAACTCACGATCCAGGTACCAAATTAAAGCTAGGGTGATGTACATCACCCCTGTTCCATCTATTTCCACTCTAGATCTCCATAGTGAGAGAAATCAGAGGTTAAAACTTGATGGTGTTCATCATGAACTTGCTCGATTTTGAAAATTGAGCATACAGCAATGATGCCTCTATAGAGAGGACTTCAGTCAACACAATAGCCAAGCAAATAGATCAAGGAATAGGGAGTTTCGAAGAAAAACCCAGTTGATGAAAACCTTTGAACTATGGAGCTTTGAGTCACTTTCCTTGCTTCCTCTTGCTAAACAGAACTTCTATGGACTGGATGATGAAGGTTTAGGAACTTTAGATCTGAAGATTCAACCAAATTCAGTTGAATTTCAGATCTGAAATTCTGAAGAAATGTGAACTAGTTCCTTTAGGTATGGCTAGGGATTCAATTGTGCAGCATATCAAGCGCCTTCAGGTTGAGCTTTGATGGAGGTATGCACCTCTATTTATAGCTGGAATTGGCTGAGCAAGTAAGTTTCCTCGTGTGCATGGCAAGTGGATTTTCCTTGCATGGGCTTGCATGATCATGTAGAAGGCCTAAACTCAATTGCATTTGCATGCTGATGACCAAACAACTTGAAATGAACGTGTAATTGGCAATGCATAAGCTTGTGCATGGAATTCTAACATGTTATGCATAATTGAGCTTAAAACTTCACCTCTTCGAAAATGCAACTTGAAAAATTGAGACATAGGCATGTGGGTAATGGTTGGAAAGGTATTGACATAAGGAACAAATGTTATGTTGGACCAAAACTCATTTGGAGTGTGGAAATTTATGAAAACAGGCCATGAAATTCATAGTGCAAAACATGCCTTTGAGAATTTTGCCAAATTAGTCCAACTTCAAGCCCTTCTGTTTTGATGATGAAAGCCTCAGATGGAAAAACTTCCAACATAAAAGTTGTAGGTCTCTTCAAGACAGTCAAAATGTACTTATATTTTGCATCATTTGGATTTTTTATGAAGGAGTTATGGGCACTTGAAGTTGGACTTTTTTGCCTTTTAATGCATTTGGTCCAAAGTGACCTATAATGTTTTGCATTATCACATATATTTATTTTGAGATTTTGAAATTTTATTCAACATAAAATTTGAAGTAGACATCTTAGTCTTTCCAATGCATTTGATCCCATCTCAAAATCATAAAAAATGAATGAGTTATGTTCTTGGGAAGTTGACCCAAAATTAGGGTTTCAGTCAAGATGACCTATAATGTCTTGGAATGGGAGATGACCTTCCAAGCTTCGAATCAATTTTTGATGAACATGAAAGTTGTTCATATTGTCCTTAAGAACATTTTTTTTGGGATCATCTCCATTTGACCAACACATAAAAAGTTAGGTCTCAGTGCATTTCAAAATAGTCAGATGAATTGACTAATCAACTTCTCAAGTCCACAACTCATATCTTGATGAATTGATGATTGAGGACACTCAAATAAGTTCAAATATGCATGAAATGATGAATTAAAGAACTTCCCTTGATTCTATTTGACCATGGGCTGAGGTTGCTTCATTAGCAAGGCATTATGGGTGATTAGATGAATTAGGGTTTCCTTGAGGAACAAACCTCAACCCTTTGACTTGCTTTGATCAAAATGATGAATTGAGATACTTGGGAGGCATATTTGATGGATGATAGCTTGGGGAACCATTTCCATGCTTGCCTTCATCTTCTCTTGGCCATATCTTTGTACCAATGATTTCCTTGAAGCTCTTGACCTTGTGATTGCTCAAGCTACAAACAAAAGATGTTAGTGACATATTTTTTTGTGCTTTTGGTTAGTAAATAAAAATGAGAAAAGCAATGATATACAATTTCAAGCATGCTTGGTGATCTCAAACCACTCACAAGAGGTCCCCCCCAAAGGCAAAGGGAACCAAGATGCTTATGATCCTTGAGGCTTTGCAAATGCAATGTTACGATGCCATGAGGGATCTTAGGGACAAAATTGGGGTCTTATAGGTGCCAATCCAAAAAATTTGTGACAGACAATTTTTTTTTATCAAGGATTAATCGTAAAATGTTGTTAGAGGTATTTGTTGTCATGGTAATCTACATGAAAAATATGAAAATATAAGTATTATTAAAATAACATATTTAATTAGGCCTTTAATTAAATATTGTAAGACCCTAGTTTTGGCCCTAAGATCCCTCATGGCATCATAACATTTCATTTACATTGCCTCAAGGATCATAAGCATCTTGGCTCCTTCCCTTTGGGTGGGAACCCCCTTGTGAGTAGTTTGAGACCACCGGGAATGCTTGAATTGTATATAATTTCTTTTCTCATTTTATTTACTAACCAAAAGCACAAAAATATGTCACTAACATTTCTTGTTTGTAGCTTGAGCAGTCACAAGGCCAAAAGCTTCTAGGAGATCCTTTGTGCAGTGATATGGTTAAGAGAATATGAAAGCAATCATGGTAATGGTTCCCAAGGCTCCCATCCATCAAATATGCCTCCCAAGTATCTCAATTCATCATTTTGATCAAATCAAGTCAAGGGGTTTGAGTTTTGTTTCCCAAGGAAACCCTAATTCATCTGATCATCAATAATGCCTTGCTCATGAAGCAACCTCAGCCCATGGTCAAATACAATCAAGGGAAGTTCTTAAAATTATCATTTCATGAATATTTGAACTTATTTGAGTGTCCTCAATCATCAATTCATCAAGATATGAGTTGTGGACTTGAGAAGTTGATCAGTCAATTCATCTGACTATCTTGAAATACACTGAGACCTAACTTTTTATGTGTTGGTCAAATGGAGATTATCCCAAGATAAAAAATGTTCTTAAGAACAATATTAACAACTTTCATGTTCATCAAAATTTTATTTGAAGCACGGAAGGTCATCATCCATTCCAAGACATTATAGGTCATTTTGACTGAAACCCTAATTTTGGGTCAAGTTCCCAAGAACATAACTCACTCATTTTTCATGATTTTGGGATGATACTTAATGAATTGGAAATATTATTGTGTCTAATTCAAATGTTATGTTGAGAAAAGTTTCAAAATCTCAAAAGAAATACATGTGATAATGCAAAATATTATAGGTCACTTTGGGCCAAATGCATTGAAATGTGAAAATGTCCAACTTCAAGTGCCCATAACTCCTTCATTAAAATTCCAAATGATGCAAAATTTAAGTCCAAATCTATTGTCTTGAAAATATCTACAATTTTTATGTTGAAGATTTTATCATATGGAGCTTGCATCATTGAGACAGAGGGGCTTGAAGATTGGCCAAATTTGGAAACTTCACATGTGCATGTTTTGCACCCTACACTTCAAGCTCAAATTTCTTTAATTTCCAAGGCCCAATTGGATTTTTGATCAACATAGAATTTTTTCCTTATGCAACAAGCTTTCTAACCATTACTCATAAGGTAGCATATGGAGTTTGGAAGCATCATTTTCGAAGACATGAAGAATTAGGTGCATTTTTGGAAACTTGATTCAATTGGCATGCATGAGCTGATTACACCTAAATTACACGTCCATTTCATTCACTCATGATCTCAGCTTGCCAAGCCATGTGGAATTGGGCCCTCCATGCGCCTGTACAGGCCCATGCATGGAGGCCCTTTCCATTCATGCAAAATTGAAGTCACACATTCAGCATTTCTTACAGCTCTCTCCATCTATAAATACCTTGCCATAGCTCTTCAATTCTTCAACCTAATGGCGCCTAAATCCCTGCTGAATTGAATCCCCACCCATACCAAAGGAACAAACTTCATTTTTCTCTAAAATTTCAAATCTGAAATTCAATTGCATTTGGTTGAATTTTAAGATCTAAAGTTCCTAGACCTTCTTTATTTGATCCATTGAAGCTTCTGTTTGCAAAAGGAACCAAAGAGAGTGACCCAATTCTTCACAATCCAAAGGTTTTGCTCCACTGAAATTTGCTTCGAATCTCATCATACTTTGCTCCATTTGCCTTGATCTTGTGTTGTCTGAAGTCCTCTCTATAGAGGCATCATTATTGTGTGCTTAATTGTTGAAATCGAGCAAGTTCAGTTGAACACCACCAAACTTCCATCTCTGATTTCTCTCTTAATAAGAATCTAGAGTGGAATTGAGTGGCATAGGAGTGATGTACATCACTTCACCTTTCGAATGGTGCCTGGATCATGCATTTTAGTTAACATTTGAATCTCTGCATTTTTGAACTCTCACCGGAGCTTGCCGGAGAAGACAATGGCGCTGGCCACCGTCCATTTGCCAGATCCAATCTGAGCCTTGCGATGCATTCTCCAGACTTAATCTCCATGCTTCATTCTTATGACTTTTCTTTAATATCCATGTGGTTGCATTGACTGTGGAATACGCTAGGCGCGCGCTTGTGGATCCTTGGATCTGCCAGCTCAATTAATGAGCTCAAATCTAAGGGCTCACGCTTTTTTCCATTTTTTAATTCTGATTTTATTTTCTATGTCATTTTTAAATTCCATTTCATTTTCTAAAATCCATATCTCTTTTATTATTGGTCCAAAAATTATGGGACCAATTGCATTATTTCTCTTTTAATTTCTAGTTTCTGAAAATGATTTTTAATATTTTTTATTTTATCATTTGCTATTTTTTAATAATTTTCTCTTTCCTGATTATTTTTAATTCATTTTAAATAGTTTTTGATATTCAAAAAATACAAAAATATTTTCTCAACCTCTTTGAATGATGATAGATCTATGAAAAATATTCTCATCAATTTATTAATTGATTTGAGATTTATTTGAGATTTTAGTTCAATTAGGTTATTTTTATTCATTTTTAATTGATTAAAAATAGTTTTGACTTTTAAAAATGCTGAAATTTTTTGTCAAACTTTGTTTGACCTTGTTGAACTTGGGATAATTCACTTGGACTTTTCAAAGTTGATTTGAAGTGAATTTGAAGTTTGACCTTTCTTTAATATTTTAATTCAAGTTTTATTTTAAATATTAAAAATGCCAAAAATATTTTGTTTATTTCTTGACTTCCAATCTTCATTTTGCTTCTATTTTCTATTGTTTGACCTTGATCTTCCCTATCTTTGATCAACATTTGTTGATTGGTACATTCCATTTCATTTAATGCACTTTATTTCTTCATTTCTATTTCTTCTTCTTCTTCTCCTTTTTCTTTTTTGATCAATGAGTTAAGGATTGGTGGTTAGCATTGATACATGGAGGTTTAATCTTCCTTGATTCAAACCTAATTCATCTTGATCAAATGATCAAGTGAATGGCTTTGCATTAAGGATATATTGCTTTCTAAATCATGCAAAGGACCTAAATCAATACAAGATCATTTCTCATCTTCTTTTTGGCATGACAAGTTGTTGGAGTTTGATTCACTAATCAAGACCTCTAACTTGTGTTGTTGCCTACATTATTATTGACCGACCTCAGATAGTTGTGACTTCTACATGAGTCCAATTACGATTGCTTAACATAGCGCTAAATTTGCCTTATGGCACACTAACTACTAATACTAACCATTGACCATTAACATTTAATTCTTGCTCTTTACATTTATGCAATTTACTATTCTTGTACATATTATTCATTTGCTTTTCCCCTTTGTTCCCTTGAGCACATGTTTATGTTAATGCAATTTGCCTTTTGCTCACTTGAGCACATAATTGTGTATATATTATTGTGCTTGTGTTTTGTTTTGTTTGTTGTGGACCGAATGCAAAGAAATGAATAAATGGACTTAGTTTCTAGGACTTTCCCTATGCAAATTGGAGTAAAAGGACTTTAAATGTTGAAGATGGATTAGAAGGACCAAACCTCTAAACTCACTCTTGTCCATTCTTGATTTACTTCATGGAACTTTTGATGTGTGTGCTTTTTGTGCTAGGGAATCCTATGAGAGCTCAAATTGAAGAACCATTGCCATGTTCACCCAAAGTGAAAGATACAAGATGCATTAAGGATCTCTTAAGAGGCTTGTTTTGATTGTTGCTTGAGCTTACTATTATTTTGCTTGCATATTCCAAAGGATGGGAGCTACTTGGATCATCAATATGATCTCAAGAGAGGAACTCCATTTGTGGTCTTGTTTTTTATCCCTTACCTCTTGTATGATTAGGACTTTATCCTTTCTTCTTCTTCCTTCCACTCTAACCCAAGCCAAAACTTTTGTGCAAACATTTAACACTGCTTTTCAAACATTAGAAACCTAAGCCTTATGCTTTTGATTTTCAAACTTTCTTTTCATAACACTTATTTTGAATTGAACTTCTAAATCAACTTTGACCATATTTTGTACATACTTTTCATTGGTAAATATAACTCATTCAAATGCCTTTTTGTGGTTTCAATGGCCACTTCCTTAATCAAATTTTTTTATAACCTTTAGCTATTAGGTTTGAGGTATCCTTGTGGTAGATGTGATACTCACTGATATCCTTAATGATGGACAATGAGTCTTCCATGCTTATTATAGGGTTAACCCCTCACTAGCATGTTGAAGCTATCCTCACATGGTGGATTTATGGTTTTAGGTTGAGTTTTCTCCCTTGGATAACAAAAGACCTTAAGGCTTTTGGACCAATCAATTCACCAACTCATTTTTTGAAATTTTTACCCCAAACTACGAGGTTTTGATCCTAATCTTTTTAAGATGATACGTAGGCAATGGGTTCATCCATCCAAATAAATTGTAAATAACTTGTATATTCTTCTCTCGTCTCTTCAATCATGTTTGCACAAACAAATTTTCACAAAATACCAACCTTACAACAAGTATGAAAAGGGCTCCCTAGGAGTACCTAGGATGTTTTGGGTGCTTAAAACCTTCCCATTGCATAACCAACCCTCTTACCCCGATCTCTGACATTTTTACTAGTTTTTGATTCGATAAAACTTTTAGGTTTTTGTTCGCTTTCTAACCATTCCTTTGGATAAATAGAAGTGCGGCGGCGACTCGACTTGTATGGTTTACCTTAGATTTAGTCAATATCTCTAAAGGTAACGAAACCCCTATAGAAAAGTGGCGACTCTGCTGGGGATATTTGCCTAGTGGGTTTTGCCTACTTTTCATATTTGTTGTATTGTTATGTATATTGCTTTGTGACATATTTTTGTGCAAATTGGGATTATTGTATTTTATGTAATGATTGAATTGCTTGAATATTAATTCCTTGTATGCTTGGTGATCTTTGTGAGATGAGTTCTATACCCGAACTCGAGTGCACTTAGGATAGGAGAATGGCATAGTCTTGTTGACTTGGGTGGAGTTATTCCTTAGCAAGTTGACTTGCAAGTCCATTCACTTGGTGGAGGTCATGTTGGGATCAATAATGTCACACAAGTAGTTGTGGTTAGACATTACTCTTTCCAATATAGACCATAGAAGCCAAGGACCTTAGTTTACCAAGCCCGTCTTGGCCTATTCTTAGGATGTAGTGCGAAAGTCGTTCAAGTGTAAGATTTGATACGATTGTTACGCGATACTACACTCATAAGAGTCTCTCTTGAGAATATTTTTGGAATACGAGTAGTCGTTTATCCGATAATATCCGAAAGATGAGATGATGACTATGGGAACCTCTTGTAGAACATGTTTGGCAGGTTTAAACCCTAGTACACTCCCTTTGGGTGGTTCTTAACCGAGACTCCATGCTCGTGACTTGCAACAAACCCTTGATTCATGGTTGATCCGTTCATGTGTATCCTTAATATCAATGGAACTTGGGTCTTGATAAGGTGTAAACCTCAATCCGCCAAAATGGATGATTGATATTAAGGATGACATGATCCATCCCATGACCTTTGTTTGGGGTGCTTTGCTTGATCCTTGAGTGTGATTGTTGCATTCATGCATTCATGCACCCATTTGCATCCATATCATCAATAATAAGAAAATTTTCAAGGAACTTAAGAGGTCTATTTGCAAATTTTCAGACATGGAAAGACAAAGAAGGAATACGAAGAAGTACAGTTTTAGACAACCCGACCTAAAAGAGCTAAGGAATTTGACATCCTATGTACTAGATCCCTTGGGTTTCAAGGCTCGTTTTATGATCCCTTGTACCGTTGCTTCACATTTCCGGATTTTCAGCTTTTGCCCACGCTTGAGGAGTATGCCTACCTTGTCGATATACCTATTCTAGACCAGTTGCCATTCAGTGGCTTAGAGAGTATTCCTACTTCTCAAGAGATAACTGATATGTTGCATATAGATGAATCTCTGGTTGGTGCGCATATGACTACCAAAGGTGGAATTCAAGGTCTCCCTTCTGAGTTCCTCATTACTCAAGCTACTATGTATGGGAAGGCCATGAGTGAGGACGCCTTTGAGGCCATATTTGTACTTCTCATCTATGGGCTAGTGTTATTCCCCAACATCGACAAGTTTGTGGATGTGAACGCTATTAGGATTTTCTCTACTCTTAATCCCGTTCCAACTCTGTTGGGTGACACTTACTTTTCTTTGCATATGAGGAATGCAAAGGGTGGTGGTACCATTGTGTGCTGTTTGCCTCTGTTGTACAAGTGGTTTATTTCTCACTTGCCACAGACGGTCGCCTTCAAGGAGAACAAAGGATGTCTACGGTGGTCTACGAGACTTATGTCTCTCACCAATGATGATATCTTTTGGTACAACCGTGTGTATGATGGTGTGCAGATTATCGACTCTTGTGGTGAATTCTCCAATGTGCCTCTTCTTGGTACATGTGGTGGGATTAACTACAACCCTATTTTGGCACGTCGTCAGCTTGGGTTCCCCCTAAAGGATAAACCCAATAACATTCTGTTAGAGGGTGTGTTCTTTCAGGAGGGTAAAGATCCCCAGGGCTTGAAGGGCAGGATGGTCCGCGCTTGGCGCAAGATCCTTAAGAAAGGGAGGAAGCAGCTGGGTCCTAAGAACTGTATCGCTTTGGAGCCTTATACTTCTTGGGTAAGGAGGAGAGCTTCCGAATACCTTATGCCTTACGAGTATCCAAGACCTACACCTTTGGTTGTGGCTGGGCCTTCAACCCTCCCTGACCAAGGAGTAGAGGAGTTGAGAGACGAAGACTGTTCACGTGCTTGGATCCGTGAACGAGAGGAGTTGCTTCAGCAGATCAAGGAGAAAGATGCTTTGATAGAGTTCCTTGAGCACCAGGTTATTGATGATCCTGATGATGCATGGACTTCTCTACTTCCTCAGTCTTCCAAGTTTTGGAAAAGGAAGTACGATCGACTTGCTAAAGAGAAGGCAGATATGGAGGCAGCCTATGAGGAGGAGGTGAAGAGGCTTCGTGCATCTTATCTTCCTGTGTCCAGAGCTTTAGATGATTGTTTCTAGGGATCCATGGGATGTTCATTTTCCTTCTCTCTTGTATTACATTTGGTTACCAAAACTGCACTTCTTTGGTGTAAAAACATTTCCAGATATTATTTGATGAGATATTTCCATATGTGATAAATGTTTAATATTTCCAATGTTTGCAAATAGAACTCTAAAAGTTCCTTTGATAAATGAAAACGAATCATATGCACAAGCATTGCATGCATCATGTGCATAAGCAGGTTTTGCTCCAAGCTTCTTGTTCTATGGTCTAACTCTGTGTTCTTCATTTATTTTGAAGACAAGCTGACTCACCGGTACTACACCAGAGCCAACATTTCAAGACTGATGGATCATTTGGAACAAGAGAACCATGAGCTGAAGGAGGAAGTAGCCAGATTGACTGCCCTGATGGAGTCATTCATGGTTGCCTAGAGCCAGTCTTCTCCGACACCTTCAACTCCTCCCCAGAGGATAGTCATCTCTGAGATTGTCTCCTCAACTGTGTCTTGGCCAGCACAAACTTTGCTCCAGCGGCCATGCCAGCCGGATTCCCGTGGGGGATGCCTCCCAATTTCATGCCTGAGGGTCCTGCCCCCACCTTTGCTTCTATGCCGGCATCTAGCCCGGTCCTTGCTGTTCCTCCTCCTGTCGTGCATACTATGCCCAGAGTAGACGACACCATCTATCATTCTGAGCCGTCTGAGGGACCAGATGTCTATGAGAAGATGGACGCTATGAACGATCAATTTCTTGAGCTTCTCAAGGAATTGAAAACTCTCAGAGGAAAGGATCTTTTCGGCAAGTCTGCTGCCGAACTCTGCTTGGTTCCTAATGTGAAGATCCCTGTGAAATTCAAGGTCCCTGACTTTGAAAAATACAAGGGAAATACTTGCCCTCTCAGCCACCTGGTCATGCATGCCAGGAAAATGTCGACTCAGACCGACAACGACCAATTGCTCATCCACTATTTTCAGGACAGTTTGTCTGGTGCTGCCCTACGTTGGTATATGGGTTTGGACAGTGCAAACATCCGATCCTTTACGATCTTGGCGAGGCCTTCGTCAAGCAATACAAATATAATGTGGATATGGCTCCCGATAGGGATCAATTGAGGGCCATGTCCTAGAAGGACAAGGAAACATTCAAAGAATATGCCCAGAGGTGGCGAGAGGTAGCAGCACAGATCGTGCCCCCGCTAGAAGAGAAAGAGATGACCAAGATCTTTTTGAAGACCTTGAGTTCTTTTTACTACGAGCGGATGATTGCTAGCGCTCCTTCTGACTTCACCGAGATGGTGAATATGGGGATGCGTCTAGAAGAAGGAGTCAGGGAAGGGCGCCTGACCAGAGAAGAAGGCTCTTCTGCCAAACGTTATGGGGCGTTTGTGAAGAAGAAAGATGGCGAGGCACATGCTATGACCTCCCATATGAAACCAAGAAGACCCTCAGTGAGGAGGAAGACCGTGCGTCCCGCCGATAACCAGCACCAGGTGGCTCATATAGCACCTGTCTTCAAAGACAATCAACAACAACATCAACAATATCAGCAACAACAACATCAGCAATATCAACAACATCAGCAATATCAATAACAACAGCACCGTCCACAACAACAGGCCTACCAGCCTCGAAACAGTAATCAAACCAACACAAGTTACGAGAGGAAAAGGGTCACCTTTGATCCTATTCCGATGACATATGCATAGTTATATCCCTCTTTGATAGAGAGGAAGTTGATTACGCCACGAGACCCACCGGCTATACGTACTAACCCTCAGTGGTGGTATAAGCCCGAATTGCATTGTGTTTATCATTCTGGTGCTCCCGGACATGACGTGGAGAATTGCTACCCTTTGAAGACCAAGGTTCAAGACCTTGTAAGGTGTGGTATTCTGTGTTTCGAGGATGTAGGTCCTAATGTGAAGAAGAACCCATTGCCCGAGCATGGGAAATCTGTCAACATGGTCCAGGGCTGCCCTGGCAAGTACAAAGTCAAATACGTCAGTCATATTCGACAATCACTGGTCGAGATGCATCGTTTGCTGTGTGATTATAGTCATTACGAGCACGACCACAATAGATGCCGAGTCTGTTCTGTTAATCAAAGAGGTTGTCACCAGGTGCGTAAGGATGTTCAAGAAATGTTGGATGAGGGAGTCATTGAGATCCTTCAAAACAGAAATGTTGACGAAGATGTTGATGAGGTCAACGTTATGTCTCTAGTATTCCAGATCCCCGAGCCTGTTATCATCAAGTATGATGGTAGCAAGCAGAAGGTTTCTCCTGCTCTGACCATTAAGCCAGTCGGCCCAGTACCGTACTCTTCTGAGAAGGCGGTCCCTTATCGCTACAATGCTGTAGCATTGGAGAATGGGAAAAAGGTGCCTCTGCCCTCTTCATCTGTTGTTAATATTACCAACGTCAGCGGCCTGACCCGCAGCGGTCGTGTTTTCTCGGCTCCGCCAAACCCGCAAGTTAATGCTCAAAGGAATGATACCGGTGATAATGCTGAACGCCCGATTGGGAATGCTGTGAATGCTCCGAATTTGGCACATGTTGTTAAACCTGCCTCTATGTTGAAAACTTCTGTCTCTGATGGCCCGAGTGACAATACGAAAGAAGATTGTGATGAGATGCTGAGGCTCATCAAGAGAAGTGAGTACAACGTTGTAGATTAGCTTCTACAAACGCCATCCAAAATCTTTGTATTATCATTGCTGATGAATTCAGAACCACACCGAGAAGCTCTGCATAAGGTGTTGGATGTGGCGTATGTGGATCACGACGTCACGATTGAACAATTTGACATTATTGTTGGAAACATTACCGCTTGTAACAATTTGAGTTTTTGCAACGCTGATCTCCCCGAGGAGGGAAGAGACCACAACTTGGCATTACACATATCTATGAGCTGCAAAGATGACGCCATGTCCAATGTGCTGGTGAACACTGGGTCATCATTGAATGTATTGCCGAAGACTACTCTTGCAAAGTTATCATATCAGGGGCCTCCCATGAGGCAGAGTGGGGTAGTTGTGAAGGCTTTCGATGGGTCTCGCAAAACTGTGATTGGAGAGGTTGATCTCCCAATCAAAATCGGGCCAAGTGATTTCCAGATTACCTTCCAGGTTATGGATATTCACCCATCGTATAGCTGTCTCTTAAGCAGACCATGGATTCACGAGGCAGGCGCTGTGACATCCACCCTACACCAGAAACTGAAGTTTGTTAAAAATAAGAAGCTGGTGGTGGTAGGGGGAGAAAAGGCTCTCCTGGTTAGCCATTTGTCTTCCTTTTCATATATAGATGTTGAGGATGAAGTTGGAACGCCGTTCCAAGCTTTATCTATTGCTGAACCTATTAAGAAGGGAACTCCTTCATTTGCTTCCTATAAAGATGCAAAGTTGGCCATTGAGCATGGTGCAACTGCTGGCTTGGGGCAAATGATTGAGCTGGAAGACAATAAATCCCAGGCTAGCATAGGCTATTCCTTCGGTGTCTTCAACCAACAAGGGCTGTTCAAGAGTGGTGGATTCATTCACACTGGTCAAGATGAAGAGGCTACTGTTATTCTGGAAGAAGATGAAGAGGATTCTGGCAATTTCATCATCCCTGGAGGAATCTGCAATAGTTGGGTCGCTGTTGATATTCCAACAGTTATCCATAAGTCAAAGTAATGTTCACTGTGTTTGAAAACCCTCCTCACATGCCAAAAGGAGGAGTGATGACATTGTTGGCTCATAAATACAATGATATCTTCATTCAATAAATTCATGTTAAATGTTTGTTTTTTTCAATTATTTTCCGTTTTCGCTTTTTCATGAAATTGGTGATCACATAAAACCCTAAAAATAAAATAAAATCAATCTTTTCATCTGCATAATGATTTTCCTTGCTTGAATTCTAAAATCTTTTATATCCTAAATCATTATGCAGGTTGATCAAACCCATTGAACATAATGATCCAACACCATCTCCCAACTTTGAATTCCCTGTATTTGAGGCAGAAGAAGATGATGTTGAAGAGATTCCTGACGAGATTACCCGTCTACTTGAGCATGAAGAGAAGATCATTCAGCCGCATCTTGAGAATCTAGAAACAGTCAACTTGGGGTCCGAAGATTGTGTGCGAGAAGTGAAGATTGGGGCACTTCTGGAAGAATCTGTTAAGAAGGGGTTGATTGAGTTGCTATGGGAATACGTCGACGTCTTTGCCTGGTCATATGAAGACATGCCTGGTCTGGATACTGATATTGTACAATATTTCCTGCCTTTGAAGCCTGAGTGCGTGCCTGTGAAGCAGAAGCTCAGAAGAACTCATCCCGATATGGCAGTGAAGATCAAAGAGGAAGTTCAGAAGCAAATTGATGCGGGGTTTCTGGTGACTTCTACATATCCTCAATGGGTGGCCAATATTGTGCCCGTGCCTAAGAAAGATGGAAAAGTCCGAATGTGTGTGGACTATAGAGACTTGAATAAAGCTAGTCCGAAAGATGATTTCCCTCTACCACATATTGATATGTTGGTAGATAATACAGCTAAATTCAATGTCTTCTCATTTATGGACAGATTTTCCGGATATAATCAGATCAAGATGGCACCCGGGGATATGGAGAAGACAACATTCATCACACCTTGGGGAACATTCTGTTATCGAGTGATGCCCTTCAGTTTGAAGAACGCCAGAGCCACGTATCAACGGGCTATGACTACCTTGTTTCACGATATGATGCACAAGGAGATCGAGGTATATGTTGATGATATGATTGCAAAATCAAGAACGGAAGTTGAACATGTAGAACACTTGTTGAAGCTTTTTCAGCGTCTGAGGAAGTACAAACTTTGTTTGAATCCTAACAAGTGTACATTTGGAGTCCGTTCCGGCAAGTTATTGGGCTTTATTGTTAGCGAAAGAGGTATTGAGGTTGATCCTGCAAAGGTCAAAGCAATACAAGAGATGCCTGCGCCCAAAACTGAGAAGCAAGTCCGAGGTTTTCTTGGCCGCTTGAATTATATTTCCAGATTTATATCCCACATAACTGCCACATGTGCGCCGATATTCAAGCTCCTCCGGAAAGATCAGTCTCATGATTGGACCAAGGATTGCCAAAAGGCCTTTGACAACATTAAAGAGTATTTGTCTGAGCCTCCGATTCTGTCTCCGCCTGTGGAAGGGAGACCATTGATTATGTATCTGACAGTTCTTGAAGACTCAATGGGTTGTGTTCTTAGTCAGCAAGACGAGTCGGGGAAGAAAGAATATGCTATATACTACCTGAGTAAGAAGTTCACTGAGTGTGAATCTCGATACTCAATGCTTGAGAAAACATGTTGTGCTTTGGCTTGGGCTGCTAAGCGCTTACGCCAGTATATGTTGAATCATACAACTTGGTTGATATCTAAAATGGATCCAATCAAGTATATTTTTGAGAAGCCTGCTTTAACTGGTAGGATTTCCCGTTGGTATATGTTGTTATCTGAGTATGATATTGAGTATCGAGCTCAGAAGGCTATAAAAGGTAGTATTTTGGCTGACCACTTGGCACATCAACCAATCGAGGATTATCAGTCAGTTAAGTATGACTTCCCAGATGAGGAGATTCTGTATTTGAAAATGAAAGATTGTGATGAGCCTACGCTCGATGAAGGGCCAGAACCTGGTTCCAGATGGAGCATGGTGTTTGATGGCACTGTAAATCAATATGGAAATGGTATTGGGGCAGTGATTATTACTCCTCAAGGCACACATCTTCCTTTTACAGCAAGGCTAAATTTCAAATGCACGAATAATATGGCTGAGTATGAGGCTTGTATTATGCGATTGGAAGAATGCATTGATCTAAGGATCAAGCATCTTGATGTTTATGGCAATTCGGCCCTTGTTGTTAATCAAATTAAGGGTGAATGGGAGATGAATAAGCCTGGCCTCATCCCATATAGAGATTATGCGAGGAGGATTTCAACGTTCTTTACTGAGGTTGACTTCCATCATATTCCTCGAGATGAGAATCGGATGGCAGATGCTCTTGCTACACTTGCTTCAATGATTGTGGTAAGACTTTGGAATGAAGTGCCCAATATCACTGTGATGCGCTTGGATAGACCGGCCCATGTATTTGCAGTAGAGGAGGTGCAAGATGATAAACCATGGTATTATGATATCAAGTGCTTTCTTCAGAGCCAGATTTACCCACCTGGGGCATCTGTGAAAGATAGGAAGACTTTGAGGAGATTGTCAGGCAGTTTCTACCTCAATGGCGATGTGCTTTATAAGAGGAACTTTGACATGGTTCTGCTCAGATGCGTGGATAGACACGAAGTAGACCTGTTAATGACTGAAGTCCATGAGGGTTCATTTGGTACTTATTCCAATGGACATGCCATGGCTAGAAAGATGTTGAGAGCAGGCTACTATTGGCTGACAATGGAGTCTGATTGCTGCAAATATGTGAAGAAATGCCATAAGTGTCAGATTTATGCGGATAAGATTCATATTCCTCTGACACTTCTGAATGTGATTTCTTCACCATGGCCTTTCTCTATGTGGGGAATCGACATGATTGGCATGATAGAGCCGAAAGCGTCCAACGGTCACAAATTTATTCTCGTAGCAATTGATTACTTCACCAAATGGGTCGAAGCGGCATCACATGCAAATGTGACCAGGAAAGTGGTTGTGAAGTTTATCAAAAATCAACTCATATGCCGTTATGGTGTGCCAGATAAGATCATTACTGATAATGGATCTAACTTGAACAACAAGATGATGAAAGAGCTGTGTAGCGAGTTCAAGATTACACATCATAATTCTTCTCCTTACAGACCCAAGATGAATGGAGTTGTTGAAGCTGCTAATAAGAACATTAAGAAGATTATCCAGAAGATGGTTGTTACGTACAAGGATTGGCATGAGATGCTGCCATTTGCTTTGCATGGATATCGTACATCTGTCCGCACTTCAACAGGGGCAACCCCTTTCTCTCTTGTTTATGGCATGTAGGTTGTACTCCCAGTAGAGGTGGAGATCCCATCAATGAGAGTCTTGATGGAAGCCAAGTTGACTGATGCTGAATGGGTTCAGAGTCGTTATGACCAACTGAATTTGATAGAAGAGAAGAGATTGACTGCATCATCCTGGGGTAATCTAGGCAAAAATTAGGGATTTGGCAAGTAACTGCATCCTGACAAGACTTTGTTCTACAAAAACTGTCATCTGTCAGAGATTCTCGCTCAGTCATCATCAACCGAAGCTTCAAATACATCGGATTCAGAGTTGGTGGAGAAATGGTCATTATGTTCAATGTAGCCCTTTTCCAATATATATCACCAGTTTCAAATTTGTAAAGATCTATGGAATCTTGCCATTTGCAGACTACCATTCCATCAAATAAATTTGAGCCTTTATCCAATTATTTGCACTCTTATTTGTTTCTATTCAACAAATGTTTTGCATGTTTTAATTGAGAAATATCATTGTTAAAAAATTAAATTTTTTATAACTTGTTTTTAATCAAAGTAAACATTCACAATGATAAGAGGATACTGGGGATGTCTTCAGTGCTCTCCCAAAGATGGTATGATTCTCAACAGGGTAAGACATTTGTTCATATTCCTGGCATGCTTGTGTCCTCTTCCTGCAAAGCCTGTTTGTGGTTTTTCTCCCGAGCAAAGTGTTTGGTAAAGATATTCATCCCTCCTTCCTTCAACAGAGCAGTGATCCTTCCTCCTCAGCAGATGCGATCTCTCTAGTAGGGCAGTATTTCGTGATCTTTGGAAGTTTCTGATTGACGGTTGTTCACCAGAGATCCATCCCCTCCTCTGATAATTTCCCCGGTAGAGTGGCTTCTACAGCGGAGCTTATCTGTGCCATGATCCTGTTCCCAGTTGGAATGATTGATGTTCATTCCCCTGCAGAAGTCTTTGTTTCCTAGTACCCCTGATCCCCGGCAGATGGGATGTTCTCCACTGGGCCTGGCTTTCTCTCTTGAGATGTAGTACCGGATGTTTATTCAATCGATCAGTGGACCTGTTTGTGTTAGATATGTCTGTTCTGTCAGCATTCATCATACATAAACCACGCATAGGCATATATTTTTTAACATTCAGATATTCATGTTGCATGCTTTACCATATATCTTTGTTTGTTATCTCCTACTAGTCGGTAATATATTCCCCAAGCAGATTGTTTGTGTCTGATCTCCCCATGAAGAGTCAGCCCCATAAGCAGAAAGTGTTTATCCTTTCTTCTACATTCCCCACCGAGTTATGTCCTCGTGGATGATGGTTGTTTCTGTTTCCTCCCAACACATATATTGGGATGGAATCCCCCATTGAGTTATATCTTCATAGGGATGAGTCTTGTTTCATCGTGCATCTCTAGCTTGTTCCTAGATTTGGCTTCTGAAGATTATCCTTGCATTTCCCCGTAGTTTGGATGATGATTGCTCAGTAACCAGTAATTATCCATCTTTTCCACGGAGGAATCTGTGGTTTTCTACCTTTATACCGGTAGTTGTAAACCCTACTTTTATCCCCTTCGCGGAGTTAACCTTTTTGTTCATCCTAACCGATGACGGTTACTCTTCTGTGATTTTCTACCCAGTATCTGGTAGATGTAATCCCCTCCTTGACGGCTATCATTATCCAATATTCGGTATTGATAGTCCTTCACCCTTTTTGAGTATATCTCCCGGATCATTGCCTTTGTCAATGTATCCCCAATGAGTCGTTTTTCATTCGCCTTTGTTGGCAATGATTGCTTTCTCCCTCGGATTTGGTCATCTTTATATACCTAGTATACAGTATCCTGATGCCCTTTTCTTTCGGTCGATTTATCCTTTATTGACCGAGTAACCGGTTGTGGATAATCTTCCATGCGAGTATGTTATCTATGTTCTGATGGTAATAGATAATATATCTCATGCACTCTTTGGTCGAAGTCTTTTGCTCTTCCCTAGTTGAGTAAGATTCGTATCCCTTTTGTGGAATCGAATACCCATCCTGTAATCGAGTTTGCTTTTCAGCCCTCTTTTGGATGATGAGTGTTTTGGGAATATTCCCCAATTCACGCCTTGGTCGGTCACCTATTATATGCCCAGTAACCGGTATCCCTGGTGTTCCTCCCCTTCTGCTCCCTATTTTGACCTTTGTCCCCTATGGAGTCAGATTTTCCTGAGTTGAAATATACCTTTTAGGTTTTCCTCAGATGATTTTTGATGTTTGATATCTCTCACCCTTATACCGGTCTTAGATATTCATTCTCCCCGAGCATGTTGTTCTCTCACCCTTATGTCGGTGTTCCGATCACATGTCTCTTTGAGCTTATTACCCAGTAACCGGTAATACCCTGCCCTGGTGTTTCCCCGGAGGAGTCCTGTTTGGATGTTCCTCAGCAAGGTCCCTTAGTGGATTCTCCCCATCTGAGTCCGGATTTTCATCAGAAGTATCCTTTGTGGATAATTCCGCTGTATTGGCATATTCCCCAATACATGTATCTTTGAGTCAGCTCGAGTCCTTCCATTGATTTATTTCCGTGGAATCTCTCTCGTGTCTCAGCGAGTTCTAAGTCGTGACCTGCTCACGCAATTTATTTCCTTTTCTATCCCCATAAGAGTCCCAGAGTCTCTGTCCCATGGAGTAAATTACTCATATGGATTGTCAGTTTCTCCGGATTTCTTTTCTCCTTTGTGGACACATATCCCCATAGAGTATTACCTTTTGCATACATACATTTGCATCATGAGGTCTCTTAGGGACCCAAATTCGTCTCTTTGTTATTATTTAAGCCCATTCTACCCCGTCGAGAGAAGATTTTAACCTTCACTTCTCCGGCTAGAATGACCTTAAATAGGGGCATCTGTAAGATCCTAAGTTTGGCCCTAAGATCCCTCATGGCATCATAACATTTCATTTACATTGCCTCAAGGATCATAAGTATCTTGGCTCCTTCCCTTTGGGTGGGATCCCCCTTGTGAGTAGTTTGAGATCACCAGGCATGCTTGAATTGTATATCATTGCTTTTCTAATTTTATTTACTAACCAAAAGCAAAAAAAATATGTCACTAACATTTCTTATTTGTAGCTTGAGCAGTCACAAGGTCAAAAGCTTCTAGGAGATCCTTTGTGCAATGATATGGTCAAGAGAAGATGAAAGCAAGCATGGTAATGGTTCTCAAAGCTCTCATCCACTAAATATGCCTCCCATGTATCTCAATTTATCATTTTGATCAAAGCAAGTCAGGGGTTTGAGGTTTGTTTCCCAAGGAAACCCTAATTCATCTGATCATCAACAATGCCTTGCTCATGAAGCAACCTCACCCCATGGTCAAATACAATAAAGGTAAGTTCTTTAAATTATCATTATGCATATTTGAACTTATTTTAGTGTCCTCAATCATCAATTCATCAAGATATGAGTTGTGGACTTGAGAAGTTGATCAGTCAATTCATCTGACTATCTTGAAATACACTGAGACCTAACGTTTTATGTGTTGGTCAAATGGAGATGATACCAAGATCAAAAATGTTCTTAATAACAATATTAACAACTTTCATATTCATCAAAATTTTATTTGAAGCATGGAAGGTCATCATCCATTCCAAGACATTATAGGTCATTTTGATTGAAACCCTAATTTTGGGTCAACTTCCCAAGAACATAACTCACTCATTTTTCATGATTTTGGGATTAGACTTAATGCATTGGAAAGCTTATTGTGTCTACTTCAAATGTTATGTTGAGAAACATTTCAAAATCTCAAAATAAATACATGTGATAATGCATAACATTATAGATCACTTTGGGCCAAATGCATTGAAATGTGAAAAAGTCCAACTTCAAGTGCCCATAACTCCTTCATTAAAAATCTAAATGATGCAAATTTTAAGTCCAAATTGATTGTATTGAAAATATATACAACTTTTATGTTTAAGATTTTATCATTTGGAGCTTGCATCATTGAGACAGGGGGGCTTGAACATTGGCCAAATTTGGAAACTTCACATGTGCATGTTTTGCACCCTACACTTCAAGCTCAAATTTCTTTAATTTCCAAGGCCCAATTGGATTTTTGATCAACATAACATTTGTTCCTTATGCAACAAGCTTTCTAACCATTACTCATAAGGTAACATTTGGAGTTTAGAAGCATCATTTTCGAAGACATGAAGATATAGGTGCATTTTTTGAAACTTGATTCAATTGCCATGCATGAGCTAATTACACCTAAATTACACGTCCATTTCATTCATTCATGATCTCAGCTTGCCAAGCCATGTGGAATTGGGCCCTCCATGCGCCTGTACAGGCCCATGCATGGAGGCCCTTTCCATTCATGCAAAATTGAAGTCAGACATTCAACATTGCTTACAAATCTCTCCATCTATAAATACCTTGCCATAGCTCTTCAATTCTTCAACCTAATGGCGCCTAAATCCCTGCTGAATTGAATCCCCACCCATACCAAAGGAAGAAACTTCATTTTTCTCTAAAATTTCAGATCTGAAATTCAATTGCATTTGGTTGAATTTTAAGATCTAAAGTTCCTAGACCTTCTTCATTTGATCCATTGAAGCTTCTGTTTGCAAAAGGAACCAAAGAGAGTGACTCAATTCTTCACAATCCAAAGGTTTTGCTCCACTAAAATTTGCTTCGAATCTAATCATACTTTGCTCCATAAATGCCTTGAACTTGTGTTGTCTGAAGTCCTCTCTATAGAGGCATCATTATTGTGTGCTTAATTGTTGAAATCGAGCAAGTTTAGTTGAACACCACCAAACTTCCATCTCTGATTTCTCTCTTAATAGGAATCTAGAGTGGAATTGAGTGGCATAGGAGTGATGTACATCACTTCACCTTTCGAATGGTGCCTGGATCGTGCATTTTAGTTAACATTTGAATCTCTGCATTTTTGAACTCTCACCGGAGCTTGCCGGAGAAGACGGTGGCGCTGGCCACCGTCCATTTGCCAGATCCAATCTGAGCCGTGCGATGCATTCTCCAGACTTAATCTCCATGCTTCATTGTTATGACTTTTCTTTAATATCCATGTGGTTGCATTGACTGTGGAATACGCTAGGCGCGCGCTTGTGGATCCTTGGATCTGCCGGCTCAATTAATGAGCTCAGATCCAAGGGCTCACGCTTTTTTCCATTTTTTAATTCTGATTTTATTTTCTATTTCATTTTTAAATTCCATTTTATTTTCTAAAATCCATATCTCTTTTATTATTGGTCCAAAAATTATGGGACCAATTGCATTATTTCTCTTTTAATTTCTAGTTTCTAAAAATGATTTTTAATATTTTTTATTTTATCATTTTCTATTTTTTAATAATTTTCTCTTTTCTGGTTATTTTTAATTCATTTTAAATAGTTTTTGATATTTAAAAAATACAAAAATATTGTCTCAACCTCTTTGAATGATGATAGATTTATGAAAAATATTCTCATCAATTTATTAATTGATTTGAGATTTATTTGAGATTTTAGTTCAATTAGGTTATTTTTATTCATTTTTAATTGATTAAAAATAGTTTCTGACTTTTAAAAATGCTGAATTTTTTGTCAAACTTTGTTTGACCTTGTTGAACTTGGGATAATTCACTTGGACTTTTCATAGTTGATTTGAAGTGAATTTGAAGTTTGACCTTTCTTTAATATTTTAATTCAAGTTTTATTTTAAATATTAAAAATGCCAAAAATATTTTGTTTATTTCTTGACTTCCAATCTTCATTTTGCTTTTGTTTTCTATTGTTTGACCTTGATCTTCCCTATCTTTGGTCAACATTTGTTGATTGGTACATTCCATTTCATTTAATGCATTTTATTTCTTCATTTCTATTTCTTCATTTCTATTTCTTCTTCTTCTCCTTTTTCTTTTTTGATCAATGAGTTAAAGATTGGTGGTTAGCATTGATACATGGAGGTTTAATCTTCCTTGATTCAAACCTAATTCATCTTGATCAAATGATCAAGTGAATTGCTTTGCATTAAGGATAGATTGCTTTCTAAATCATGCAAAGGACCTAAATCAATACAAGATCATTTCTCATCTTCTTTTTGGCATGGCAAGTTGTTGGAGTTTGATTCAGTAATCAAGACCTCTAACTTGTGTTGTTGCCTACATTATTATTGACCAGCCTCAGATAGTTGTGACTTTTACATAAGTCCAATTACGATCGCTTAACATAGCGCGAAATTTGCCTTATGGCACACTAACTACTAATACTAACCATTGACCATTAACATTTAATTCTTGCTCTTTACATTTATGCAATTTACTATTCTTGTACATATTATTCATTTGCTTTTCCCCTTTGCTCATTTGAGCACATGTTTATGTTAATGCAATTTGCCTTTTGCTCACTTGAGCATATAATTGTGTATATATTATTGTGCTTGTGTTTTGTTTTGATTGTTGTGGACCAAATGCAAAGAAATGAACAAATGGACTTAGTTTCTAGGACTTTCCCTATGCAAATTAGAGTAAAAGGACTTTAAATGTTGAAGATGGATTAGAAGGACCAAACCTCTAAACTCACTCTTGTCCATTCTTGATTTACTTCATGGAACTTTTGATGTGTGTGCTTTTTGTGCTAGGGAATCCTATGAGAGCTCAAATTGAAGAACCATTGCCATGTTCACCCAAAGTGAAAGATACTAGATGCATTAAGGATCTCTTAAGAGGCTTGTTTTGATTATTGCTTGAGCTTACTATTATTTTGCTTGCATATTCCAAAGGATGAGAGCTACTTGGATCATCAATATGATCTCAAGAGAGGAACTCCATTTGTGGTCTTGTTTCTTATCCCTTACCTCTTGTATGATTAGGACTTTAGCCTTTCTTCTTCTTCCCTCCACTCTAACCCAAGCCAAAACTTTTGTGCAAACATTTAACACTGCTTTTCAAATATTAGAAACCTAAGCCTTATGCTTTTGATTTTCAAACTTTCTTTTCATAACACTTATTTTGAATTGAACTTCTAAATCAACTTTGACCATATTTTGTACATACTTTTCATTGGTAAATATAACTCATTCAAATGCCTTTTTGTGGTTTCAATGGCCACTTCCTTAATAAAAAATTTTCATAACCTTTAGCTATTAGGTTTGAGTTATCCTTGTGGTAGATGTAATACTCACTGATATCCTTAGTGATGGACAATGAGTCTTCCATGCTTATTATAGGGTTAACCCCTCACTAGCATGTTGAAGTTATCCTCACATGGTGGATTTGTGGTTTTAAGTTGAGTTTTCTCCCTTGGATAACAAAATACCTTAAGGCTTTATGACCAATCAATTCACCAACTCATTTTTTGAAATTTTTACCCCGAACTACGAGGTTTTGATCCTAATCTTTTTAAGATGGTACGTAGGCAATGGGTTCATCCATCCAAACAAATTGTAAATAACTTGTATATTCTTCTCTCGTCTCTTCAATCATGTTTGCACAAACAAATTTTCACAAAATACCAACCTTACAACAAGTATGAAAAGGGCTCCCTAGGAGTACCTAGGATGTTTTGGATGCTTAAAACCTTCCCATTGCATAACCAACCCCCTTATCCCGATCTCTGACATTTTTACTAGTTTTTGATTCGATAAAACTTGTAGGTTTTTTGTTCGCTTTCTAACCATTCCTTTGGATAAATAGAAGTGTGGTGGTGACTCGACTTGTATGGTTTACCTTAGTTTTAACCAATATCTCTAAAGGTAACGAATACCCCGCTACAAATATGCTCCCACTATTTTACTAAAAATAAATGACCCTCACCATTTGATTTGGAAAATCCCGTTGGAAGATTTTTTAGTGGGTCGAGATCCACGTTTCACTTTTTATTAAGTCCGCGTAGGCGGATTACACAAAACTAGGTTATTTAGGTAGAAACTCCTTCCAATTGTATCTAATACAACTCTCGATTATTTTAGTTTGGTGAATAACTCCTTGTTCCAATCCATTATATGGATCACTTTCAACTCTTGCTTCTAAGCATATATAATATTATTATAATTTATTTAGTTAAGTTTGACCCATTGTTTTTGCAATTGGATATTACAATTATCCCATCGCACCTTATTAATATAGAACATGCACCTCGCGTAGGTGAAACCTATATTATTCGATACTAGTCTTGATGAGTGCTAAAACTTGGAAAGCATAAACTTCATATTTAATTTGAGAGAATTTGCAATTATTTTGATCTCACCGGCTTATTTATCATATAAATCATCTCTCACATGCATCAATATACATGCAAAATGAAACAATTATGGCCCCTAGAGCAATTGTTCTCCCAAGCCAATGAGAGAACCTAAGCTAACCTAATAACGATCTAAGCTTCTCCAAGCAAGACCTTCAAGGTTGTCCTTCTTTTATATTGTATTCTTATCTTTCTTCATAATATTACATTACATAAAAGAAACCCGTTTTACATACTAGGGGGTGAGATGAGAAAATAAGTTACATTAAGAGATTAAAAGATAGGCACGACAGGCAGGCCGTATTTTAAAATTCCAAAAACAAAATAAAGGAAAAATAAGGCCAAAATTGATCACCACAAGACAAAAATAATAAACACATTATTATTATTAATTTAAATTCTGTTAATTAAATAAACCAAATAAAATTGTGGCGATTGATCACACTATGCAGAGTTAGCCAGGGCAGCGCCCCGACGTAAAATTTTAATGAACAATTCATTTGAAATCGACGTCATTTTTCGCATCAACACTTGATACTTTAAAGCACAACTCTTGTGCAGTCACAACCCTAATCGCATAACTCTTTGACAACACAACCCTTTTACCTTCATGAACCCTAATGCATCAATTTCATACCGTCAAACACACCTCGATTGATAATTCAATATGATTGATCAACATGTCATTGCTTCACCATACTAATGTTTGATTCCGAAGCAAATGACCATTGATCGCTCAAAGGAATGACAATCATTAAGTGTTTGAATGAACGAAATAGAAATAGTATATCATATATACCATATTTTGCATCAGAATTACTTATATCATATATATAAATTGATCGATCTCATTTGTGTAACCTATGGACGATCGATGTATCGCTGCTTCACCATACTAATGTCGGATTCCGAAGCATAGTCAACATCAATCATCCAAATCATACACACATGATGTCAAATTTAATTACTCGTTTATTATTTAATTCATTCTGTCTTTTAATCGTATTAATACAGAAAATACAGAAAATAACCAACTATCAGATGCATGGTTTCATAAGTGGCTTTGATACCACTGAAGGAAAATTGCGTTCCAACACGCAACAGAAATTAAAAATTTCCTTTAGTGATCCTTACGAATGGGCATGATCAGTGATAGAAATTGTTACCTCTTGTGGCGATTGAAACCTTTGATGCAGATCTAAGGAGTGATCATGAGCGTTGAATGGTGACAACGCCTCTACTCAGTCCACACTGACGAATTCCTTTAGTCTCAGCGCTAACTGTTACGAATGAAGGCTTTGAGAGAGAGAGAGAGAAGAAATTTTATCCAGTGAAATCCTTCTGCACAAGGGTTCTATTTATAGAACCACTTGTGTGGACTGAAAGCTAAAAAGACCACTTAAATGTATGTGGCGCATATCTTATGGTATATTGAAAATCACTTAAGCGCGTAGTACCTTACCATATTTCATATTCTACTTAGGTGCACCGTACCTTACGATGTTCCTTATTTACTTTATCTCTCATCAATCCGTCCCTTTGTGTGTGACCCTGTAGGTTTTCGCGACATTTGCAATTAAATTAAATCACGTATTTAACATAATAAATAGTGAGAGGTATCTAGCAACACATCACTGCTACCCAAGACACAAAAATGTCATGTGATATGACAAATCCTTTTTGTGATAATATTTATGTGTACAATTACTCTTTTTGCACTTATGTCTATATTGAACACAAGGCATAGACTATGTCATCCTTGTCCAGTTCAATATTGGGCCCTTAGACATTTATCCTGTTATACGGGATGGGAAAATTCCATCTACGTCACATATGTCCCTCAACATGCTTCGTGGAGTACCCATCAGTTGTCATTATGGTCATCCAGTTTACGGACAATGTTTGATTATCAATAAAGAACTCAACTCTACATCTAGGGTCCATAGTGGTTTCAGGTCGAAGGGTGGTATACACCACTATCACCACACTTTGCATAATATTCTATGTAGTATTCTCATAGCGGGTCAATCCAATATAAATATTACTCCTAATATTCATACCTATGTGTCGCATTACGCGAAAAACCGGCGGGAAACAAGAACAACAAAGCCGCCACCGTGCGTTATTTATCCCAAAAGAGGGAAAGAAAACGCTCAGAGTAAACCTGGAAAAAGCATGGTCTCGCGACCAAAGAGAATGGGATCGGGAGTCGGTTATGCGAAGGGAAGGTATTAGCACCCCTACGCATCCGTCGTGCTCGACGGGATCCACGCACAATAGGAAGGGAAAATGGTTGCTAAAACACTGCTCACAAACACACACACACTGGCTGAAAGAGACACACGAAAACAAACAAGACTGACTCGGTAGGATATCGCATCCTGGGCCTACTTAGTCTATCAGGCATAGACATCAGAGTCAAAGTAGTTCGGACCGGGGTAAAAACATGCTCGCTAGGATGTCGCATCCTATGCATACGTATCTTCTTGGACGAAGAAGAATCAGAGCACTCGTAGCTCGGCTAACACACACACAAAACAAACACAGGCAAACATGGAACCCGAATGCCAATCGCTGGACTTACATCAGCTTCCGAACCGGACACACCCACACAGGAAGAAGAAGGGTCTCGATTTCAACCAGGGCAAGAGAAGGGGAAGGTCTCAATCGCAACGGGGGCAAGAGAAAAGAATTAGCGTTAGTTGTTAGTCAAACTCGACAAGACATCGCATCTCGTGCCTACGTATCTCATCTAGATATGAGAATCAGAGTTGTCGTAGTTCGGCTAAACTATTCCTGTTGGTTTGTGTTTTTTAAGTGGATAACGTTACTACGCAATCTACCGGATGCTCGACCTTTGGAGACTTACTCACCTGTAGTAGAAGGAGTTAACGTATCTTTAAGAGGGGATAATGTTTGTTTGTGTTTTAGGAAAGCTCAAGCAAGAAAGGAAGTCCTATACGAAGGAACCGTGCTACCTTAATTGACATGCAAACGAGACTACGCGGAGTCTAGCAAACCTAGGGGATACAATCACACCACACAAACACATACAGCATGAAATAAACACACCAACAAGGGGCTCAAACATCAAGGCTAGGCTTTAGTCGAGGGGTCATGTCAACCTCGACAAACAAGCCTCTGTATCAAGGTGAGGTTAGCTCTTAACCTTGACATTGAGAGTCAAGATGAAGCTGATGAAAGGTGAGTGAAGATGAGACTTCACAGCTCTTATCCCTGGTCAGGGAGAGCTTTAGACAATGAAGTGTGGGTCCAGAAAGTGGGAGCCCTTCTACACTTAAGACACTGACTCAACTGTACAACTGTACAAGATCTTGGGTTATTGTCCTCAATGCATCAACACAGTGGTGTGAGCAGAGGGACGACTCAACAGAATAGCGGGAGATAGATTTCATATCTCTTTTATCCGCCAATTGCCTCATAGAGGTCTTTACCTGCTTGGGGACAAAAGTAAACAAGCACAAACATCGCCTCTTAAGGAGGACTTCAGACAGGTGCCTGGCCAAGTAACAGGCCAGGTCTTCCAGACTACATGGAGACAAGAATATTATACCTCAGTGCAAATTGCTTATCAAGCAAAGCAAAGCAATCTTAGCAACTAATGTACCTGAAATCAATCAAATACAATCAGTATACCAATCACAAAACCAAACAGCAAATGGTTCACAATTAACTATACACAAGTCAATGCACAAAGGTGCAAGCCATTAAGGCTCAAACTCAAATATCAAACCCTACAAAACAAAGTCAAAATTATCCATATACAAGTCACAAGTCAACTCCAATAGAGGCACATCATCAAGCATAGGCCATTTGTGCTATTAACCTGAAACACAACTCAAAAGTGAGATCACAAACCACTAGTCCAAGACTAGGGCCAAAATGAAATCAAATCATCAAAACAGAACATGAAACTTATCCAAAATCAATATTAAACCATTAAGAATCAAATCCAATTGGTTTCCTGTTCATATCACTCATCATTATCATTTCATGAACAAAATAGCACAAAACATGCAAATTGGAACCTCAAAGGACCAAACAGAATGATCACAATCAAATCCATATCAAAACATTTCAATAAATCCTCAAAAAAATCAAGATCAAACGGCATCCCTAACATGTCAAGCATACCAAATTCCAGCTCATTTAGATTAAGGGAAGTAGGTCAATGAAAATCAAGAAGTCAACACAAAGTCAAGCAAGCTCATACATGGTATCAAAACAAGCATCAACTTCAACCAATCATAAAACAGAGCCAAAACATGATAAGTGAATGAGACCAAAACTAAAATGCTCATCATGATGTTTACAATACACATGTCAAATTTCATATCCATCCAATTAATAACCAGAATTTCACAAACCAAATACAAACATGTATCACAAAAAGTCAACAAATGACCAAGCAGGGGAGAAAATCCAATCAAATAGGAAATGCCATCAAAAAGTCCAGAAATATTCACATGTATTCTCAACATCTATATGCTCAATTATGAAAAAATTCAGCTCAATCCAAGGTCCACAAGCATGGAAAATAAAATCATGAAATTGCACTAAGCAAGGCATGGCACAAAAGGTAACACCTCTATTCAAAAAATCATATCTCATCAACCAGGAACTCAAAAATTGCAAACCATATACCAAAATCACCAGGAAAGAGTCAAAAATATGCATGTAAAATTACATGAATTTCTAATGAAGCATCAAGATTTTATGATCAAAATGGTGAAACATACACATGAAGCATACATGATCAAAGGCCTTAGACAAATTAAAAAAATCAGCCAAGCACAACTTTTATTATCATACCTAAAAGAAACTAGAGAAAATTTGGAGATGAATGCAAAAATCCTCACTCAAATTGGATCATCCATGAATTAATTGTGATTTTTTGAAGTTTGATGATGAAATGAAATATTTATTTAACATTTAAAATGAAATAAAATGAACTGAGTGGCAATTTCGTAATTATGCGCAGCCAGGGGCGAAACGCCCCGTTTCATTAAAGCGTGTGGCGTCGCGTGAGTGGCTATGTGGCACGGGAAACACATTTTTGAATTCAAGGCATGGCAAAACAGATCAAAGAAGCATTTCTGGAACGAAACTGGGCAAGTTCATCGTGTTCTTGGTGTTCTTCATCACCAAGAACAAATCATCACGAAAATCATCATGCCATACATCATTGGAACCGGCGTTCAACCTAGATCACTAATATCACCATGAATTTATCCAGAACTCAACACATAAAAAGATTCGATCAAGAAATGTTTTGCTATCCAAACTTTAGATCCAGATTTCTCTACGATTACTCAATGAATTCACACGATTTGAATTGCATTCTACTCTATGTTCCACGATCTACCTAAGCCACATGTTAATTTCGTGAATTAGAGGATTTGGATTTTTTACCTCTTGATGAAGCTACTGTTGGAATCGAGCTCTTTAGGTCCAAATGATGCGAAACAGGTAGCCTAGAGTGATGTAGGAGGTGTATGGAGGTGAAGATTCAGCTCAGAAATGATTGAAGAAGAAGAAATCTCAAAATGCCATTGATGCTTCAAGGTTACAAAAGTGCCAGTTCTTCACGATTCTTCCACCAATTTCCTCAAACAGTTCTTCTCTTGTACTTGCAAATGAAGATCCACACAAGAGATAGCACAAAGAGTGAAGAATTCTTGATGAATGAGTGAAAAAAGTGTGAGTGCAAAATTGAGAAAATTGAGAGAATTGGTGAATTTTGGAGTTTGTATCAGAGAAAATGAAATGTGATTAGGAGTTTTTGTTATGATTATGAATTTATACCATGTGTTAATCCAAATGTTAATCAAGATTAGGCAAAATTCAAGTGAATTAGCAAAATGAAGTTTATGCACAATTGGCCAAAATGCCCTTTTCACAATGCAGCCAATGTAACAGTAGAAATGCAATGCAAACAAGTCATATTTGACATTTAGAATGTGTTGGAAAAGGTTTGAAGTGCAAATACCATGTATTTCTCAAAATCACTATTTTTCACACCAAAATGCAAAATGAATACTTGAAAAATGGACTTTTGCTATGATGATTTTTGATGAAATGTGATGATGCATCATGAAAGTTAATGTCAAATGTGGTTTGCTCAAAAAAGAATCACCCAATTTGGCCTTTCCATTCAAAAGTTATGGCACTTTGAATTTCAACATTTTCTGAAAATGATTTGATCATAACTTGCCAACCACACATGAGAAATGAGAGTTCTTGGACTTTTTGGAAATGGGAGAACAAGATCTTCAACTTTCATGTTGGAAAAAATTCCATTTGAAGCTTGTATGATAATGTAAATTTGAGGGGAAGAACTTTCCATTTTTGGCAGTTTGAAATTACAGGTCACCTGCCATTTTAGGAAACTTTTGATCTGACTTTATTTTATTCAACCTTGATCTTTGATATGTCAAATGAGACTTGTATGGACATGAATGAAGCCTTTCAAACCATCTCACACCTTCAAATCCATAAAATCAGTCACAGTTGACCATAGTTGACCACAGTTGACTTTCTAGGGTTTCAGCTAAAATTCAGCTTGACTGATGACTTCTGAGCATCCAATCTTTGGCCAAACCAATTCACAATGATCACATAATCACATGAACTTGATAAACCCACCCTAGGGCTTTGTCTCAATGGAAATTGCACTTGCTTGATTGATTGACTGATTCTCCTGATCAGTTTACCTAATTCTGTCTGAGGTCTTGTACTTGGGCAAAGGGCAATGCAATGCTATGCAGTGGACTATGTTATGTTAATGACCTAATATGAAAATGTATGTACAAAAGGTAGGTGCAAATTTGAGGTGCTACAGCTGCCCCTATTCAATCAACTGGGAACCCGAACGGATGAGAGCAACGACTGTCAGACTTTCAGGGTAAACAGGGATTGAATATCAAGAACCGTAGAAATTTGCACACTGTTGGGATCCACCAACGGAAACGTCCACTGGGATCTGACATTTATCACTGGGTATTTTGGTTTTTCTGATTTTTCTTCTCAAAAGGGTACAACCACTTCCACACATCACAACGACGATGAATGGGAACGGAAATCACACTAGATGCCAACGGACAACTAGGAAAAACTCGACGTTTACCAAGACCAACGGAGAGGTAAATCAACCGGGGACGACCAGGAAGGGATACAACCATACGTCAGCGGACATAGTGGGAAAAACTCAGCGTTTACCGAAACCAACAGAGAGGTAGGATCTGGGGACGACCAGGAAAAACTCGACGTTTACCAAGACCAACGGAGAGGTAGTCAGACATCAACGGACGACGGATGAACTGGGAAGACTCGACCAGACGTCAACGGACGAAAGGGAGAAGCTCGACGTTTATCGACACCAACGGAGAAGGAGAAAACTCGACCAGACGTCAACGGACGAAAGGGAGAAGCCCGACGTTTATCGACACCAACGGAGAAGGAGAAAACTCGACCAGACATCAACGGACGACGGATGAACTGGGAAGACTCGACCAGACGTCAACGGACGAAAGGGAGAAGCTCGACGTTTATCGACACCAACGGAGAAGGAGAAAACTCGACCAGACGTCAACGGACGAAAGGGAGAAGCCCGAAGTTTATCGACACCAACGGAGAAGGAGAAAACTCGACCAGACATCAACGGACGACGGATGAACTGGGAAGACTTGACCAGACGTCAACGGACGAAAGGGAGAAGCTCGACGTTTATCGACACCAACGGAGAAGGAGAAAACTCTAAGGGGAATCATCTGGTATTACCAAATGATCTGTGGGGAATAAGCAACTATACGTCAACGGACGCATAGGAAAAACTCGACGTTTATCGACACCAACGGAGAAGGAGAAAACTCGACCAGACATCAACGGACGACGGATGAACTGGGAAGACTCGACCAGACGTCAACGGACGAAAGGGAGAAGCTCGACGTTTATCGACACCAACGGAGAAGGAGAAAACTCTGAGGGGAATCATCTGGTATTACCAAATGATCTGTGGGGAATAAGCAACTATACGTCATAGGACGCATAGGAAAAACTCGACGTTTATCGACACCAACGGAGAGGAGGATTCTTCTGGGGAGAGAGAACACAACCAAATTATCCACGGATAACTGGGAAAAACTCGACGTTTATCAACACCAACGGAGAGGAGGATTCTTCTGGGGAAGGAGGACGACGTTACGAACATCGAAATATGATGTTTACCGACATTAAAGAAGACCAGACACTTACGCATGACTGGGAAAGCACCGAAAGATGGTGTTTACCGACACCAAAGAAGACCAGACACTTACGCATGACTGGGAAATCACCGAAAGATGGTGTTTACCGACACCAGAGAAACAACACACGCGGGTGCTGACAGGATACTGACATCTACATGTCCGGGCAAGACTAAACACTTGCAGGAGGTCTCACCGGGGAGAATCAATCTTCCTTTCACCAACGGATGAGGAAATAAACTTCTGTGGGGATTGTCAACACCAAATGTTGACTGAAGCAACTGTAGCAAACGTGTCGTACATACGAACAAAAATCCGCTTCGGCCAGGGATTCGGTTTGATGGGTTTCGAACACATGAATGCATATGTTTGAATTTTTCTATGGTGTAATGCTCCATTACGAATGGAAATGCTACGCGATTTTGAGGATGTAATGATCACTATATGCAAGATGCAAAATGAACTCCGGCTGGGGAGCCAAACTGACCAAATACTCCGACTCTGTGGGGAGACTCTGCTTGAAGAATACTCTGCGGAGAGACTCTTATTGGGGAATGTCTTGCGGAGAAAGCACGGACTTCTCACTCATGCTGGAGAGACAACCATTGTTGAGGAAGGAATAGACTCCACTGGGGGATATCCTTCTTAGGACCCAATCCACTCGGGGACTCTGCTCGGGGAAGCAAACGTCACAACTCTGCTGAGGAACACCAGTCAACTCTCTGGTGAAGATTAACCAAGGCGACTGCGCTGGGGAAATCACTCAAAGTAACTCTCTGGGAAACTACTCGCTGGGGGAGTAATAGAGCTTTGCTAGGGATAACCAGGCGACTTCACTAGGGAAGGCCAACCAATCCACAAGTAAGATACTCTGCTTTGGGGAATAACTGCTACTCCGTTGGGGACGACCTACTCCAAATCCACACACAGGATAGACTCAACTGGGGATATATATCCTTCTGCCATGGTAATTCATCCAACCCAATGGTAGGATAACTGCTGGAGATATAATTCATTGAAACCCGCTCCACTCGGGGACTTGCTAAGGGACATCATCAACACAAAATCTCTGCTCGGGAGATCTGCTAGGAAGACAACCCTGTTGGGGAATACCACACCCCTCTGCTGAGAAAGAGCACAACTCTGGTGGGTAAAAACACACATCAGACCCTGTGTTGGGAAGGAACATTCACAACCCTGCTGAGAAACAAACGCTCAAGACCATGTTGGGGATGGCAATACTATTTCAAACCCGACTGCTGGGAAACACAGTTTTGATAGCTCTCAACCTTGCTTAGAGAGAAAATATCTGCTGAGGAAACGTCCTCACAAATAACAACCTGCAAAACAGCACAACAAACATGCCCCAGGGATACACGGACAAGATACGCTCAAGTGTCCTCAACATTCAAAATGATTTTCAAATGTTTTATCTTTCTGCAATTTATTGTTAAGCCTTCATGTTTTTATATGCAATGTTTATCAGAAATTCGGACGTCTTTGCAAACAAAACAATAAAATAAAAACAAGAGAGCTATTTATCTGAATAACGACTTTTATTGATTGAAAATGCGCCTGAAAAGGCGAATACAATTGGGAAGCAATTCCTAGAAAGAGGTAATTGCGCACAAAAGGAAAAAATCTATCCTAATGGCAATGTGAACACGGCATCCACTATTTCCCAATCCTGTTATAACTCACAGATCATCAGTTTTCCTCCCAACTTCCTTGCTTTCTGAGAAGCATGACTGGACCGATCACATCTTTGGAGATGGCAGACGATGAAGCACGGTGAAGTACAGATAACTCAGACTGTAGTCTTCGCTTTAATCCCTCTTTTGCCTGGATCGCCCTTTCAGGTTTTCAATCCACCGGGATACCCATTTTTGCCTAAGCCGCCCTTGCGGGTTTTCGACTTACCGGGTGTACAATTCTTTTCATTTTTATCCCTAACTTTTGCCCGAACCTTTTCTTTCTGTTTTTTGGTTCGCCGGGATGCCCCTTTTTGCCTGGACTCTTTTATTCTTTTTGTCCAGCGGGTCAATTCATGCGAAGTATTTTTTGACTACATCTGAGTTAACAGGGGACGGGAAATCTTCACCATCCATAGTTGTAAGCATCAAGGCTCCACCGGAGAAGACCTTCTTAACAACATATGGACCTTCGTAATTAGGAGTCCACTTGCCCCTGTTATCTGTACCGGGAGGAAGGATCCTCTTTAGAACTAAATCACCGATCTGGTAGCTTCGAGGACGCACTTTCTGATCAAAGGCTCGCTTCATCCTTCTCTGATACAACTGCCCATGGCACACAGCTGCTAACCGTCTTTCTTCGATAAGGCTCAACTCGTTAAACCTTGTCCGAATCCACTCGGCCTCGTCCAGCTTGACATCCAATAATACCCTCAGAGAAGGGATCTCCACTTCAACAGGTAGGACAGCTTCCATACCATACACAAGGGAGTACGGGGTTGCCCCGGTCGACGTACGTACTGAGGTACGATACCCATACAACGCGAAAGGCAGCATCTCATGCCAATCCTTGTACGTTACGACCATCTTCTGCACAATCTTCTTGATATTCTTGTTAGCCGCCTCTACAGCACCATTCATCTTTGGTCTGTAAGGAGAAGAATTGTGATGCTCAATCTTAAAGTCTTTACAAAGCTCTTTCATCATCTTGTTATTGAGATTCGAACCATTGCCAGTGATGATTCTCTTAGGAACTCCATAACGACAGATGATTTCTTTCTTGATGAACCGGGCAACCACTTGTTTGGTAACGTTAGCATAGGAAGCTGCTTCCACCCACTTGGTGAAGTAATCAATCGCAACCAGGATGAAACGATGTCCATTCGAAGCAGTAGGCTCAATCTTCCCAATCATGTCAATGCCCCACATGGCGAACGGCCAAGGCGACTTCATGACATTCAACGGGCTTGGTGGTACATGCACCTTATCAGCATAAATTTGACACTTATGGAACTTCCGAGCGTACTTGAAACAATCGGATTTCATAGTCATCCAGTAATAACCGGCTCTCAACAGTTTCTTTGACATTGCATGACCACCAGCATGGGTACCAAACGAACCCTCATGCACCTCCTGCATCAACATGTCTGCTTCGTGTCTATCCACGCATCTGAGCAGAACCATGTCAAAATTCCTCTTGTACAACACATCATCCTGATTCAAATAAAAGCTTCTAGCTAGCCTTCTCAGGGTTTTCTTGTCATTCTTTGATGCACCTTCAGGATACTCCTGAGTCTTGAGGAAGTTCTTGATGTCATAATACCACGGCTTCTCATCAATCACAACAGACTCGACTGCAAACACATACGCAGGCCTCTCGAGTCGATTCACCGCGACGTGTGGCACATGATTCCACCAATGAACTTTTATCATGGAAGATAAAGTAGCCAAGGCATCAGCCATTTGATTCTCATCCCGCGGGACATGATATAACTTCACCTTCTTGAAGAACGTCAATATTCTTCTGGTGTAATCTCTGTAAGGAATCAAATGCGGCTGGTTTGTATTCCAATCTCCATTGACCTGATTGATCACGAGAGCAGAATCTCCAAAAATGTCAAGAGTTTTGATCCTCAGATCAATGGCTTCTTCTATCCCCATGATACAAGCCTCATACTCAGCTTCGTTGTTGGTGACATCAAAAGTCAATCTGGCAGAGAAAGGTATATGAGCACCTTTGGGATTGATCAGCACTGCACCAACACCGTTACGATTTACATTTACAGCCCCATCAAACATCAATGTCCACTTGTCATCAGGATCCGGTCCTTCATCGACGCGAGGCTCTTCACAGTCTTTCATCTTCAGATACATGATGTCTTCATCAGGGAATTCAAACATCATAGGCTGATAATCATCGATCGGTTGCTCGGCGAGATAGTCTGACAAAACACTACCTTTGATAGCCTTCTGCGACGTGTACTGAATATCATACTCTGTTAAGATCATTTGCCAACGGGCCACACGTCCAGTGAGAGCCGGCTTCTCAAAGATGTATTTCACTGGATCCATCTTAGAAATCAACAAGGTAGTATGGTTCAACATATACTGCCTCAGTCGGCGAGCAGCCCAGGCCAAAGCACAACAAGTTTTCTCAAGCTGTGAATATTTGATTTCACAGTCGGTAAACTTTTTGCTAAGGTAGTATATGGCATGCTCTTTTCGACCAGACTCGTCATGCTGTCCCAATACACACCCCATCGAGTTCTCGGTCACTGACAGGTACATTATCAACGGTCTTCAAGGAACTGGAGGAATCAGGATTGGAGGTTTCTGCAAATACTCTTTAATCTTGTCAAAAGCTTTCTGTCAATCATCATTCCACCTGATTGCTTGATTCTTCCTAAGCAATTTGAATATTGGTTCACACGTGGCAGTTAGGTGAGATACAAACCTTGCAATGTAATTCAATCTCCCTAAAAACCCAAGAACCTGCTTCTCTGTTTTCGGTTCAGGCATCTCTTGAATAGCTTTGACTTTCGCTGGGTCAACCTCAATCCCTTTCTCACTGACAATGAAGCCCAACAGCTTCCCTGATCTCACGCCAAACGTACACTTGTTCGGATTCAGCCTCAGTTTGAACTTGACCAATCTGTCAAACAACTTCTGCAAATTAACCAGGTGCTCCTCTTCTGTCTGCGACTTCGCAATCATGTCATCCATGTACACTTCAATTTCTTTGTGCATCATGTCATGAAAGAGAGTCGTCATTGCCCTCTGATAGGTAGCACCGGCATTCTTCAGCCCAACTGGCATCACCTTATAGCAGAACGTGCCCCAAGGCGTAATGAATGTCGTCTTTTCCATGTCCTCTGGCGCCATCTTAATCTGATTATAGCCCAAGAAACCATCCATGAAAGAGAATACCGAGGATTGAGCCGTATTATCCACCAATACATCAATGTGAGGTAATGGGAAATCATCTTTCGGACTCGCCCTATTCAAATCCCGGTAATCGACACACATTCTGACTTTGCCATCCTTCTTCGGCACGGGAACGATGTTGGCTACCCACGGTGGGTACGTTGTCACTGACAAGAAACCCGCATCGAACTGCTTCTGAACCTCTTCCTTGATTTTCACTGCCATATCAGGACTCGTTCTACGAAGCTTCTGCTTGACCGAAGGACAATCGTCTCTGAGAGGCAGTCTATGAACCACAATATCAATATTCAGCCCAGGCATATCCTGATAAGACCAAGCGAATATCTCAACATACTCTCTCAGCATCTCAATCAATCTGCTCTTGACCTCTGGTTTCAAAGCAGCCCCGATCTTGATATCCCTTCTGGCGTCCTCAGTACCAAGATTAACAATCTCCAACTCCTCCTGATGAGGTTGGATGACCCTTTCCTCTTGCTTCAACAATCTAGCCAATTCTTTCGGGAGTTCACTGTCTTCATCACTCTCCTCTTCAGCTTGGTAGATGGGATTGTCGAAATCATACTGAGCCATAACAGGTTTGTTCATAGTGGATGCCATAAGGTCACTTCTGCATGTTTTAATGCTTCGTTTTAGAAAAAGATTTCAATAAAGTCACAAAAACAAAAACATTGCCATTTTTATTTTTTTGAAAAGTGAAAAAACAAAATAGAAAGATAGGGATCACAAAATTTGCTTGCAAAACGTCCTTTATTAATGATAAAAATTGAAACATGATGTGGCCCTACAATGAACCACTACGTCTTGGGCAGAACGTAGGGTTTTGTGCAGAATGAAAAAACAAAAGAAAATTACTCTGTTTGAAGAGTAACTTGGACTATATCCTCTGAAGTCCAGTTGCTGATCTGCTCCCCTGGTGCACTCGCGCGAACCCAGCAGTCGAGATCAATATCACTGTCACTATCTTTAACATCAACTGCGAAGACGTCACCGTGATTCATCAGCCCAGCGCTGGTGAAGGTACTAGGACCTGCCTGAACAACCTGCTCTGCTTGCAACGGTTGATAGCCAATACCAAACTTGTCTTCTTTGACCGGCAGGTCTACCATCTTGCCCCAGCCCTCAGCTCTACCGGAGTCAACAACCGCTTTCGCCTGCTTGTACGAAGCAATCGAAGCACCCGGCTTCCTCTGTTCTGTACACGCCACCCCTTCAAGAGCAACCGTCTCAAATGCCTGGCACAAAGTTTCGTGGATCTCGCCATCCACCTCAACATACTTGAACGAGGATAAATGACTCACCAGGATATCCTCTTCACCGCACACGGTCACAATCTGACCGTTCCAGACATATTTGAGCTTCTGATGGAGAGTCGACGAGACTGCCCCTGCTGCATGAATCCATGGACGCCCCAACAGACAACTGTAGGCGGGCTGAATGTCCATGACATAGAAAATGATGTCGAACACCTCAGGACCTATCTTCACAGGCAATATGACTTCTCCAAAGACAGAATGCTTGGATCCATCAAATGCCCTCACAATCAGGTCACTAGGAGTAAGCACAACCCCTTCAACAGATATCTTCTTCAAAATTTGCTTCGGCAACACATTCAAAGAAGAACCGGTGTCAACCAGCACATGCGACAAAACAGCCCCCTTGCACTCCATAGTGATGTGCAAGGCCTTGTTATGGTTACGCCCCTCCGGTGTCAAATCTAGATCAGTGAATCCCACGCCGTGTCGGGTACTCACGTTAGCAATTACACCCTCAAGCTGGTTGACTGAAATCTCCTGAGGTACATACGCCATATTCAACATCTTCAGCAAGGCGTCTCGATGTGCCTCAGAGCAGAACAACAGAGAAAGGATAGAGATCTTGGAGGGAGTTTGATTGAGTTGATCCACAATCTTGTAATCACTCTTCTTAATGATGCACATGAACTCCTCCACGTCCTTCTCAAACGAGCCACCAGGCACGTTCGTTTGAGCAGGCGCTTCGTCAACCACGGCCTGTTTGCCCTTGGCTCTAGCAGATGCCTCAGCATTGGCATCCCTCAACGGTTGAGGCGCAAACAGCCGACCACTTCTGGTAAAACCTCCCGGGCCACCAACATTGTCCACAACGGGACTCACAACAACCGGAGTTCTACTTGGTGCAGCAATAGTCACTAGAGCTTGATTGGTCGGCCTGACCCGATTCTCAGCCCTTCTGTTATTTCTGTAGGCATTGTCATATGTCCACGGCACGGCCCTGCTATCTACAACCCTTCTGACCGGAGCGACAATCATTGTTGAATTATTGGCAGAAACTGGTGCAGAAATGGTAACTGGATTACCAGCAGTTGTAGACGCACTACCCACAGCCCTCGGCCCACGTCCTTCAGATGGTTTGAAAAATATCGTGACAGTAGACACTGCCCCACGATCTCTACTATTGGCCCGACCAAACTGTACGCAGCCCTCATCAATCAGACGTTGAATACCGGCCCGCAACTGAGAGCAACCATCATCAGCCTCTACACAGCCCACACAGTCTTCATCACAGCCCGGGTGAACACCACCATTCAACAGTCGGCCCTTCACTACCAGCAAAGAAGTCTAAATTTCATCAACCCGGACAACCAGATCTTCAGACTCGACCCCTTCAATACAATTCACCCTATGCCCGCCATGCTGAGGCATATGATTGTTCACAACGTTGGGCACTGGAGCTAAGTTGATCGTCTTGGCATCGATCAGATCTTGGACTTTGTGCTGAAAAGCCCGGCATTTCTCAATATGATGTCCTGGTGCCTCAGAATGGAAATCACACCGGACATTAGCATCATACCCTGGCGGCAAAACTGTTGGCGAAGCCATCGTTCTCAACTCAACAAAACCTAATCTGAGCAACTCAGGCAGTAGCTCAGCGTAGGTCATTGGCAAAGGATCAAAGCGTCGTTCGGGCATCCGTTGCCTTGGCTGATACGGACGTTGTTGTTGTTGTTGTTGTTGCTGTTGTCTTGGTTGTTGCGGAGGTTGACGTTGTTGAGGTGCAGGAATGGTCACTGCATCAACCTGTCTGTACTGATTCTGATTTCTATTATGAACCCGGCGGTGCTGAACAGCATTAGTTTCTCCTTCTCTACGGCGAGGTGCCCCAGAGAAAGGTTTCTTAGATGAAGAGGAACCAGCATCATTGATCTTTCCGGCCTTGATCAAACTCTCGGTCCTTTCACCACAAATGACCACATCAGAAAAACTTCCGAATGGGCAACTCCCTATTCGGTCCATGAAAACACCCTGAAGTGTGCCAATGAACATGTCAGTCAACTCCCTCTCCAACATAGGGGGTTGAACTCTTGCAGCAAGCTCACGCCACCTCTGGGCGTATTCCTTGAAGATTTCATTATTTTTCTGACACAGACTCTGCAGCTGAGTCCGGCTAGGTGCCATATCCATGTTGTGCTTATACTGTCTGAGGAAAGCTTCTCCCAGATCCCTCCAGCATCGGATCGAATCTCTCTTGAGCTCCATGTACCAATCCAAAGAAGCCCCAGATAGACTATCTTGGAAAAAATACATCCACATTTTCTCGTCGTCTGTATAGGCAGAGATCTTCCGATAATACGCCTGCACATGGGTGTGAGGGCAAGAAGTACCATTGTACTTGTCAAAAGTGGGTGCTTTGAATTTGTGGGGAATTCTCAGACCTTCCACCAACCCCAAATTAGTCACGTCAAAACCAAGAGAGTTCTGACACTCCATCGCACGAATTTTCTCAGCCAGGGCATCGACCTTACGATCCCTATCCTCAACTCTGACAACATCCTCATCTTCACTCAGCAATGTGAACATGTCCTCTTGTCTGTCGACAATAGGAGCTGGATGACAGACCGGAGCCCGAGTGGCCCTAACATTGACAGTCTCTGCAGCAAGAGGCTGTCCATTGATCCTTATACCCCTGAGTTCATCTCCCACAGCATAGTCATGAACGGGAGCAGCAGCAACATTGATATTCTCAGGCACAGGAATACCAGCAGGTGAACCACGGTTAGACGCCTGAATAACCGTCTCTTGTCTCTGAACCAAAGCTCGGAGCTCCTCTTGACCCTGAGCAATCCCTTTGTATACATGCGTTTTTGACGCCATGAGATTTAGTATGCACAATGACCCTTTCGACAAATGACGTCATGAGATTAACAGTTTGGCTAATAAGTATGGTTCGACACTTCGACAAAATGGAGGTATCGACAATTCGACAAAAAGCCTGAAGGAAGACGTCATTTCGACTTAAAGTACAAATTCAAATTCAAAAGAGTTGTGACGTTTGGCAGAAGACGCGTGGAAGCATCTGGCGAAAGGAAGAAAGCCAATTGTCACAGTTTTAGGATTTGTTCGTTAGTAACGGTTATTTTGTTTGTATATAAATAGGATAGTTGTTATCAGAAAAAGAGTGTGAACTTTTACTTATACAGAATTCCTGAAAACACTCAAAGTACCCGTGTGAGAGAAAAGAGTCATATTTGGAACATGTATGTGTAACGAACACCAATTTCTTTCAAAGTTATATTTCATAGAAAACAAAGTTCTTTATATTTTCCCTTTACGCTTTCCAGTTTGTTACCTTTCTGCGCTTTATTTTTGACACTTTACATTTCGTCAGTTTATTTTCTGCCATTTTACCTTATTTTGTCAAATTTACATCTCTTTAAACGCTTTAATCAACATCTCTTCGACGTAAAACACTTAGAGAACAAAAATGAAATATATGAAAGTGGTTCTAGACATCTTCAAGACCATCTAGATCTGCACATGTCCTAGGATTTGTGTGGTTGATCCTGCAAGTAACCCGATTCTACAAGTTTTGGTAAACCAGAGGTTGTTCGCCAAAATTCACAGCGAACAAATTGGCACGCCCAGTGGGACAGTGCAAAAATCTAGAAATTTAGATAATCATTAATCAAAGTTTGTTCTTCGTTGTATGAGACTGAGAAGCGGTAGATTAGCCGTATCCGAAGTAGAAATACCTAAAAGAACAAGAGTAAGAAAAATGGCGAACCAGCCAAATAATCCAAACGAATCCATACCAGTATCCAACCCTGCCCCTTCGACAGAAGGCAATATAGGATCGGTCCCTGTGTCAGAGGCTGTACCTTCGTCAACAGGGTCGATGCCAGCGGTTTTGATATCGCAAAACGCGCCTAGTTCGTCCTTCAGGGCACAACAAATGCCCGTTGGGACACCCCCTCCTGTGGGGAACACTTCTAGGCCTTTTTTAACAAATTTCACCTTGCCTCCGCCTGGTAGGGAACAACCCTTTGGAATGCCAACTTCGGTGATGGAAAATTTACACAATTCCCCGTTAATATATTCGGATTCAATGGCCAACGTGTCTTCACCCTTACAAGGGTCAGGATATGGTGGAAACATGAATAGATTGAATCAACAACCACTTTACGTGCCGCCGATAACAAATAATTCGGCGCAAGTAATTAGACAACAGATGGACGAGAGTAATCATGATATGGTCCAAATGTTGACACAACAAATGGGAGCGGTGTTTAACCCCCTAATACAAAACACCACCCAAACAAACCAATTATTGGCGGCGCAGATGACGCGCATTGCTGATTTCTTTGGAGTCCCTCAAACTCGACACAGAGAACAAGTGATTCATAACCCAGTGGTAACGGTCCAGGAAGAGCCTACGATAAACCAGATACCGTTGGGTAATCCTCAAACAAACGTCAGAAACCAAGAGGATGTAGTCGAACAGCCTCGTGTCGAAATCCCTATTCCACAAGAGCCTAGAAGGATAGTAATCCAGAGAGGCCAGGACGCGGATGCTGTATTGCAACAACGGATACGATGTAATAATCCGCCTGTCGAAAACAATTTGGCAGCCATGGTCGAAACGATAATGGCATAAAATGGGATGAATATGGGTTTACAAAGGCCTAGCTACGCATCCCCACTATCGGAATATATTCTGCAAGAAGAACTGCCACCAAGGTGGAAAGTCCCTAAGTTCACAAAGTTCTCAGGGGACACTAGTGAGTCCACTATAGAACATGTGGCACGTTATCTGATCGAGGCAGGGGAAATAGCCCGTAATGAAAATTTGAAAATAAAATATTTCCCTAGTTCCTTAACAAAAAACGCGTTTACTTGGTTTACATCTTTGCCTGCAAACTCAGTATACACGTGGACCCAGTTAGAAAGGCTGTTCCATGAACAATTCTACATGGGACAAACAAAAATAAGTCTGAAAGAATTAGCCAGTGTTAAGAGAAAACACTCCGAACCAATAGATGATTATTTAAATAGGTTCAGATTGCTAAAGGCTAGATGTTTCACCCCAGTGCCAGAACATGAGTTGGTCGAAATGGCCGCAGGGGGACTAGATTATTCTATAAGGAAGAAACTAGATACCCAGTATCTGAGGGATATGGCACAATTAGCAGATAGAGTGAGACAGGTCGAAAGGTTAAGGGACGAAAAATTCAGGGCAAATAAGAATAAAAAAGAGAGGGTAGCCTACGTAGGGGTTCGCCAAGATGATGAGTACGACGAAAACGAACCAAGTAACTTCGACGAACAAGAGATTGACCTAGCAGAACTAAAGCAAGGCCCACCTTATTCGTGCAAAGTACTAACTCCGTCGAACGGAAACCCAGTCGAAACCAACGACAAGTTCCCCAAAAGGACTTATACGTTCGACATCACCAAATGTGACGAAATCTTCGATCTGTTGGTTAAAGATGGTCAATTAATAAAACCGCCAGGCGCTAAAGAACCGCCTATGGAACAACAGAAAAAGAGAGGTTTTTGTAAATACCATAGTTTTCTGGGCCATAAGACGTCTCGTTGTTTCCTTTTCAGGGATCTCGTTCAAAATGCTATCCGTGACGGAAGGCTGAAGTTTGGTGACAAACCAAAACAACAGATGAAGATCGATTCGAATCCTATGCAGGCAGTCGAAGCCCACTACACTGAACCATCCGTCGTGAACATGGTAGAAGCCGAAGTTGCTCCTGATGGCAATTTGGAAATGGTGGAAGCCCCTGGAAGTTTCGACGCAAATGTCAACATGGTCGAGATTGCTGATGATCTCGCAAGCCAGAAAAGAATAGAAACTACTGAAGGTTTCGACAAGAAGGACGGTGACAATGCTGTCGAGAATGTGGAGTTTCGACAAGAGGAGAATTGGGACCGCTTGGGACAGCCAAGTGGGAAATATGATTATCTTGTGAAGTACAATGCACCGGCAAGCTCTCAGATCGACATCAACACAATTCGACCAAGCGGTTGGGGAGATGCTTCTTCAGACAACAATGAAGAAACAGTCGACGAAATTGAGCATTCCCCTAATACGAAAGAGAGGGTTACTGAAGACCTCGTGATTGAAAACAAGGCTGCTGAAGGCCTTGATTCTAACAAAACGAAGAAAGGTGATATCGCCAACTGCGTCAACACTATGGGGCCTTTCAGTAAAGAAGTCACAAAAATCAAAGCGGAAGCCGCTAACGGTCCTTCGAAGCCCGTGATCAGTGGGATTCTGCGTAGGACAATGGAAGACCCCAGATGAAATTGGAACAAATGTTGTTGCAAACATGGTCCCATGACCATATCTTGGTGCTGCTGCCCAGAGAAAGAGTTCGACCAAACACCAAAAGGCGTCGAAGGCGAAGAAGAGAGACTCATTAGAAAGATGAACGAATTAAGCATCGCCGACGAACGAAATGTTGGGGTAAATATGGTGGAAATATCTCAGAAGGACCAGGCCGAAAAGGGCGAAGATCGTCGTCCGAAAGAGTACCAAAGGCTGGCGTATCCTAGAGAGGTGGAAAACTTAATGGAATTCATCAAGAGGTGCCAAAGGATGAAAACCAAAGTGATGTTGTGCCCACGCTGCAGTGCAGTCTTCGACAGGAAGGCAGCAACCAACCTGGAAGCGGTGGATAAGACCAAGAGGAAAGAGAATTGGGGAACAGTGAGATATGACCCAAGGAGAAGTGATCACCACCAGTGGAGGCACGGAGAGAGACGCCAGAACACCTATAAACCATCTGACAAAGCAACGGACGACAAATGGGTTCAACCCATTAGAGACGCCCAAGGGCAGAAGAAATGGGGAAAGTTTGAGGTTCAGAGAGGCGCGTCGATGGAGGGCAAGAAGGAAATGGAAAAACACAAGCCAAGACCATACCCTTCAGAGAATTACAAAGGCAAAAACCCCATGTCCAGATCCCAATGGAGGAGGTTCCAGGGGCAGAAGAGGGCAGAAATAGAGATGGCAAAAAAGGACATGAATGGACCAGACGAAGCAGAATCTAGCAACAATCGTCAGACAAGGAGCAGAAAAGAGACTCCCCTCCAGATCAATCCTAGTAGAGTTGTCGAATCAGTGGCGTCGAAGGCGAAGATGCCGGAAGATGACAAAGTAACTGACAGTTTCAACTCTGACTCAGAATCATCCTTCAACGTGATCTGCAATGTGGTCTCCATTCTCCCTAGAGACTATGATAGAGTCATGGAGGTCGAAGATGAAGAAGACGAGATGGAAGAGGAAACGATGGCACACAAGCCCGTCTGTTACTACGTGATGAATAACGGGTGCGTCGAAGAGCAGAACGCTTTCTTCGAAAAACCAGACGACTCCATGAAGGCGCATTTGAAACCTTTGTTTATAAAAGGGAGGGTGGAAAATGTCGGTGTGAATAAGATACTGGTGGATGGGGGAGCGGCAGTGAATTTGATGCCCCACTACATGCTGAAGAAGATTGGAAAAGACGATTCAGACGCGAAACCCCACAACATGGTGTTGTCGAATTACGAAGGGAAAGTAGGAACAACTATGGGCGTCATCCAAGTAAACTTAACTGTTGGAACCATAACAAGGCCAACCATGTTCATAGTCATCGCTTCAAAGGCCAACTACAACCTGCTGCTTGCAAGGGAGTGGATTCATGGTGTAGGAGCCGTACCCTCTTCGATGCATCAGCGAATAGCCATATGGAGGCCAGATGGGATCATCGAAAACATTGAGGGAGATCAAAGCTACTTCATGACAGAAATAAACAATATCAACAGCCAAAGCTTCGACAAAAACCTGGCTCACATACCTCCATGCAGCCCAGCCGAATTCGATTTAAAGGCGACAGACAATGCCTACTGCTCCATGTACCTTCATCCAACGCATGGTTTCCAGTGGGATAAAGAAGTGATTGGCGAAACCTATATGTGGGGAACTACTCACATAGCGCCAACAGGATGGGGAAGCGAATTTGACGATGACGAGTGAACAGTCAGCGCTCGAGAAGATTACGACTTACATAGCCGAAAACAAACTCAAAGAGGCCCTCGAGGCTGAAGTGAAATATATGGCTGTCGAAGCCAACCAAGAAAACTCCAACAAACAATGTCCCCAAGAAGACGTGGCGGAAGATCACGATAACAACCAAATGGGCGGATGGCAACACCAAAAGCTTGACGCCATTTATGACGACGAACCTCTAGGATTCGAAAAAGATCCGGTGTCAACTAACGAGAAGATGGTGGCGCAGGATCCATTAGAAGAAATAAACTTAGGAGTGGGGGCAGAACATAGACCAACATACATAAGCGCAAAAATGGACCCCCAGTTCAAGGTCGAAATAGTCCAGTTGCTGAAAGAGTTCAAAGACTGCTTCGCATGGGATTATGACGAAATGCCTGGTCTTGACAGAAGTCTGGTCGAAATGCAGTTGCCAATAATGGAAGGAAAGAAGCCAGTAAAGCAGACTCCGAGACGCTTCGCACCAGAAATCCTGTCGAAAATAAAAGAAGAGGTCGAAAGACTTCTAAGATGCAAGTTCATCCGCACAACCAGGTATGTCGAATGGATTGCAAATATTGTTCCAGTAATTAAGAAAAATGGCAAACTTAGGGTATGCATTGATTTTCGAGACTTAAACTCGGCTACCCCAAAGGATGAATATCCTATGCCAGTGGCAGAAATGCTCATAGATTCTGCAGCCGGCCATGAGTACTTAAGTATGTTAGACGGATACTCTGGCTATAACCAAATTTTTATCGCTGAAGAAGATGTTCCTAAAACGGGTTTCCGTTGTTCTGGAGCAATAGGAACGTACGAATGGGTAGTAATGCCTTTTGGTTTAAAGAACGCTGGAGCGACTTACCAACGTGCCATGAATTCCATCTTTCATGACTTTATCGAAACTTTCATGCAAGTGTATATTGACGACATTGTGATTAAGTCTGTTTCAGGAAAAAGTCATATAGATCATCTTCGACAATCCTTTGAAAGGATGAGGAAGTTTGGTTTGAAAATGAACCCACTTAAATGTGCTTTTGGTGTGCAGGCGGGTGATTTCTTAGGCTTTGTGGTCCATAAGAAGGGGATCGAAATAAACAAAAATAAAGCCAAGGCCATAATGGAAGCGAAAGCGCCATCAACCAAAAAGGGGTTGCAGTCTCTGCTAGGGAAAATCAACTTTCTCAGAAGATTCATCTCCAACCTCAGTGGGAAGACACAAGCTTTCTCTCCTCTACTTCGACTAAAGAAGGAAGACTTCGCATGGGGGCAAGAACAGCAAGCGGCTTTCGACAAAATCAAGGAATACCTGGCTAGTCCCCCAATCCTGATGTCTCCTTGCAAAAAAAGAAATATGAGATTGTACATTTCGGCGTCAGACAAAACATTAGGAAGTATGTTGTGTCAAGAAGACGAGAATGGTGTCGAAAGAGCCATTTATTATCTCAGTAGAGTCCTAAATGATGCCGAAACTAGATATAGCATTATAGAAAAGCTATGCCTATGTGTATATTTCTCTTATATGAAATTGAAGCATTATATAAAACCTGTCGATGTATATATTTCTTCCCATTTCGGCGTAATAAAGTATATGTTATCTAAATCTATTTTACATAGTCGAATTGGAAAGTGGGCTTTAGCGTTAACATAATACTCCTTGAAATATCTGCCTTTAAAAGCGGTGAAAGGACAAGTGGTCGCTGATTTCATAGCCGACCATTCTATAAACGAAGATGTGGAGTACGTCGAATTAGAACCTTGGAAATTGTATTTTGACGGTTCCAGTCATAAAAAAGGAACGGGAGTGGGGATGTTGATTATTTCTCCTGACAAAATTCCAACAAAATTCAAGTACAAAGTCGAAAGTCTGTGTTCAAACAATGAAGCAGAATATGAAGCTTTGATCGCTGGACTTGAAATCTTGTTGAAATTGGGGGCAACGAGAGTCGAAATAATGGGTGATTTCGAACTGGTGATAAAGCAGTTGACGAAAGAGTATAAGTGCGTGAAAGAAACCTTAATCATGTACTTTGTAATAGCCAATAGACTTCTCAAGGAGTTCGACAATGTCGTCTTCAGGCACATTCCCAGGTTGGAGAATCAAGAAGCGAACGATCTTGCTCAACTAGCATCCGGATACAAAGTATCGAAGGAAAAGTTAGAAGAAGCCATTGAAGTCAGAGGAAGAGTCGTATCCACCAAGTTGTCCCCATCAGATCTGGAGTCAATAAGATTAGGATACGGTGACGAAGAAAACTTTGAGATATTCAACATAGATGGTTCAGGAATAACAGACTGGAGAAAGCCTATCAAGAATTATCTACAAGACCCAAATCAGAAAGCAGAAAGAAGGATAAAATACAGAGCTTTGAGTTACGTACTTTTGGGAAATGAATTGTTCAAAAAGACTGCAGAAGGAGTTTTGTTGAAATGCCTGAGTGAAGACGAAGCCTACATAGCCCTGTCGAATGTACACAGTGGAGCGTGTGGTGCACACCAAGCAGGTCACAAAATGAAGTGGCTTTTATTTCGACAAGGAATGTATTGGCCAACAATGCTGAAAGACTGTGTCGAATTCGCAAAAGGTTGTCAGGAATGTCAAGTACATGCAGGCATACCCCATGTCCCTGCAAGTGAGTTGCACTCAATTATAAAACCTTGGCCATTCAGAGGATGGGCGTTGGACTTAATCGGGGAGATTCGACCAGCTTCCTCAAAAGGACAAAGGTACATTTTGGTTGGGATAGACTATTTCACAAAATGGACTGAAGCTATACCATTGGCGAATGTGGATCAAGAAGCAGTCATAGACTTTATCCAAAAATACATAATTTACAGATTTGGGATACCTGAGACAATAACAACAGATCAAGGATCTGTGTTCACCGGTAAAAACATGCAGATATTTGCACAAGAAACAGGTTTTAAGCTCCTTACTTCGACACCTTACTACGCTCAAGCCAATGGGCAAGTTGAAGCAGCCAACAAGGTAGTGATAAACTTGATTAAGAAGCATGTGGGGAAAAAACCTAGAAATTGGCATAAGACTTTGGATCAAGCCTTGTGGGCTTGTCGAACGTCCCCCAAAGAGGCAACGAATTCGACTCCATTCAAGTTGACTTACGGACATGATGCAGTTTTGCCAGTCGAAATATATCTGCAGTCGGTTAGAGTGCAAAGGCATCATGAAATCCCATCAGACACATATTGGAGTATGATGATGGACGAACTAGTTGATTTAGACGAGGAAAGGCTGCGCGTGCTAGACCTAATAAGAAGACAAAAGGAGAGAGTCGAAAGATTTTACAATAAGAAAGTAAGATTCAAGACCTTCTTAATAGGTGACCTTGTGTGGAAAGTAATCCTTCCTATGGATCGAAAGGATAAATTAATGGGAAAGTGGTCTCCTAAATGGGAGGGACCTTTCCAGGTTTTGAAAACATTTTCAAACGGCGCGTACGAAATAAAAGAAATAGAGAAGGATAAGAGAATCCTAAGAATAAATGGCAAGTATTTGAAAAAGTATAAGCCTATATTGCAGGAAGTAAAAGTAGTAACAGAATAAGTGCAAACATAATTGTGATATGATGGGCCAAATAAAAATGGCATTCAAAAGTTATTACAAAGAAAGCCTCAAAGGGCTGAGAGTTGCTAAATAAATTCGACTACAAATTAAAATTGGCAAAAGTATCCTTCAAAGTGGCGAATTTCTGCCTCTGAAACTGGAGTCGATGATCACAAAGACTCTTGTGAGTAGAGAGAGTCTCAATCTCCTGACTAAGTTGCTGGGCTTTTTCTGCATGTCGAATACCCACCCTCAATTCTTCGTCAATCTCGCTCTGCTTGGGTTGCTGTATGGATGCCTTACATTTCTCCTCTTGAGAGATCTTTTCTTGAAGTGCTGCTATCTGTTTTTTCCATTTTTGGATGTTGTCATCACAAGCAGCAACTTCATTGACGTAAGTTTCAGAAAGCTTTTGCAACCTTGAGACTTTGTCAGTCGAAGTCGAAACAGCATTCCATTCAGCGGTTTGTGTTTCAGACTTTGAGGAGATCTGATCGGTAAGGTCTGTCTGACGAAGAAGATCTGCAGTGGCCAGGTCAATAAGGGTCATCAGCTCCATCACGAAACTTCCAACCTCAGCAGGAGCCTCCAGGATATTCACTTGCTTCAAAATTTTCTTAAGATCAAGATGAGCAAGGGAATTCTCTTCCAAGACTTTAAACAAATCGACATCAAGGATTTTCGTTTTAATTTTGGTCAAAATGTTGCCAAGTGATGGTGTTTCAGAAGTTGCCCCAGAAGTGGTCGAACTACTCTGCGAAGAATCCTGAAAATTAAAACGGGTGCTAAGCATGACCTTCAGATACTCCAAAGGTCTTTGCACTTTGAGATTTTCAAGCTCCTCGCGAGAGAGACTAGTCGAACCAGTTGATTTGCCACTCCCTTGGGTTTGGTCTGGAGCAGGTGGAGTGTTTCGCTCTGAAGTATGCTCAGCCTCTGTTTGTTTCGACTGGTTGTCCCCACCTTTGGCAGCTTCGCCTTCAGGATCATCTTCGACCCCAGCCTCCATATCAATGTCTTCACCCTGAGGTGCAGCATTTAATCCTGGATGAGGAGGAGATTCATCTTCAGAAGCTTCACCCACTGTAGTGTCGAATTCTGCTACAGTTTGCATGTCATGATCACTTGTGGGGATATCTTCTTCTGGGGCCGTTTCCTCTAGAATTTTCTCGGGCGTTCTTTCGACAGCCACTTGTTCCTGAAAATAATTCTAAGATTTAGAAGAAAAAGATGCAGGAAAGGTGGATGTATGTTGTCGAAATAAAAATTACCTCAGGAATCTCAGTATTAAAGCTGGATTTCCCACTCTCCGTGTCTTTCGACTGAGGTTTAGCAGGGGGAGTACTGGCGGAATCCTTCCTAGTTGATTTAACGATAGATCTTTGGGAAGAGACCTTCGTAAGTTTCTTCTTCTTCTGAGGGGGAGGGATTAACTCTGGAGATTCGTCACCAGACTCTTCATTAGGGACTTTATCCTCTTCTTTCTGCTCTTCACTCTTTCTCTTTTGGATTGTTGGGGGTTTTCGACTTACCTAGTCATGCAGACCAAAGCCAGTTAGCTGTTGAAAAAGGGAATAGAATAAATAAGAAGAGAAAAAGTTTTGTACCTTTGTCGAAGGCTTCTTAGCAGTACTGGGCGACGCTTCGACAACAGCTTTCTTAGCAGGGATCTTCACGGCTAAGGAAAGAAAGGAGATTAAAAAATAAGTGTAAAGAGATACATGATAATATAGTTAGAATAACAAAAGAAAAAATCGTGTTTTTCTGTGAACACCTTCAAGAATGGGATCCTCCACGCGAACGTGTTCTATTCCAATATGAAGGTGTCATGGGTATTCGCCCAGATGATACTTAGTCGGAACCACACGCGCAGTAGGTTTTTTGTACTGTTGACGGAGAATTTTCATAAAGTCCCCACAAACAAACCAATCTGGAAATGGAGGGCTAAATGCCACCCCAAATTCAGCGGTTAGCAAAGGAGGGAATTTTGGTGGATGACAGCTGAAAGCCAGGTCATAACGCGCCTCTGGTCGAAGGTTTGAAGGCAATGACAGTTTTTCAAACTTCTCCGTCAGTTTGCGTTTCAATTCTGTTGCTGCTTCGTGTATGGTTCGACTAAGATCATCAGGTCTATACGCAGTTTCGAAATACTTTTGAAATTTCTGTATTTCCCTAATGTGTCTTTGAATACCTTTTTTGGTCCGATCCTGCACAAAAGCGAAAGCATTTGTCAAATGGGTAGTAAAGGCAGTTACGTCGAAAAATCTGTTGGAGTAGTAATCTTTCCACTATTCGTCAAACTCAGGAGTGCATAAGAATGATGGTCGAAATATAACTGGTCGAATGTCGAGAGAATCATCAGCTAGTTTCTTCGACAGCTCTTTGCCTTCGTCTTCAGTATGAAGGGAGTTATAAAAGATGATGGATCCTTTCTTGGGAAATATAGGCCGAGGTTTTATCTGGATTAGGCTAAACTGTCTAGAAACAAGGTTGGGTTGATAAACTATCAAAGCAATTTGGTTTTTAGTGGTGTTACGGTAAGAAAAAAGGAGCCTAGGGGTTAAGAATGATTCCCAAACATTCAAAAATGTATTTTCATCCTTTTGCATCTCCAAAGGCAGTTGTTGGGTAAACCACTTAGGTCCGATCTTTCTATCAGCCAAAGGGGCCATGGTCGAAGTAAATTGATAACTCTTAGCAAACATCATGACATAGCTTTTGAAAGCTTGTCGAAGGCTGATTCCTTCGTCAGTTGGCGTTATTAGCACCAACCTTGGCCATTCGACAGTCCTATTTTTCACTTCTTCTTCATCTATTTCTGGTGCTACAGGAAGATTGGCTTCAAATATGGCATTGAGCCATAATTGCAGGAGCCAGAAAGGTCCTGATAAGTTGATTTTCCCTTGGGTTTTGGTGTTTTTTAAAAGATGTACGCTCTCACTCAGAGATTCATAAAGGTTCGCCAGAATCATTTCGCTCAAGCATAGTTTTATGCCTGCATGAAGCTGATTGGCTATGGTAATGAATCTCTTAGCAACCTGGAGAGAGCGAGAACAAAACACATATTTGGATAGCCATAGTGTTAGAAAAGCTATATGTTCGACATCTAAAACTTCAGTAGTACTCTTATCGTGATAATAGGACATGAATAAGGAGTAGGGTGCAAGGCTAGTCTCTAAAGCAACGGTATCTTCATTTAAGACAGTAGGGTCGAAATCTATACCATTGGGATGAAGACCAACAATGGCTGCTGCGTCGAAAAGGGTAGGCGTAACCATCCCACAAGGGAGGTGAAAGGTGTTGTAAGTACTATCCCAGAAGTAGAGAGAAGATAAAAGCATATTTGGACAGACATTGGGTCCTACTCTTGACAACTGGATAAGGTCGAAAATGCCTACCTCTTTCCAAAAAGCCCCTTTAACTTTTTCGATTTTATCTAACCAAGATACGTAGTCGGAAGGGTCTTTCGACCATGGGCAAGTTCTAAATATCCTGGGATAGTTCAAATAGGCTAAGTCCAACTCTCCAATATCCGTCGAACTCGATGAGTCTTTTGGTTCTACAACTTTCTCTTTAGGCTGAGGTTTTCTTCCAGCGCCTATGGGTTTGGTGTGAAAGTAAGATGGAAAAAATTCCTTTAAGCGATCTGGTTTTATCTCTAAATTTGGAAGGGGGCCTAACATAGCATGATAATTCCCAGAAATAAGAACAGGGATTAATACCTGGGATTTATAGATGCATTCTTTCTCTTTCTCATTGGGAGGTTCTGGAACATACTGTTGATTTCCAATGGTCAGTGGTCCTTTTAAATCATGCACAGGAGAGAAAGCTGAGTCTTGTTTCTTCTTGGAATGTTTGCTGCTTGAAGGTTTTTGAGGCGCCATTGCTAGGAAGAACTTAGGAAGATTTCTCAGAAAAGTGTGAAAAGCTTGAGAAATGGGTATGAAGAAAGGAAATCTGAAGCGGAAAAGGGTTTAAAGAAAAGGTTTATGGGTATTTATAAGAAGAAGATGTTAAAACGTTTTAGGATGGTAATGATGTTAGTGGGACACGTGGCCATTTCCGATGGGAATGATAAAGAGGTGGAAGTTGAAAAGAGACCATGATGTGAGGGAATGATGGTAGTAGGCTGTGAACGTGGGCTAGACGTAACATTGTGAAGAAAGTGTAATGATGGATCTGCATTGGAAATTGAGATTATCAGACTTGGATTTAATAAAGATTAAATGACATGGCATCAAAACATTGGTTGACAACAAATGACTGTTTCTCCAGAAAACACAGTCGAAACGTCTTTGCTGGGGGGCAATTTGTATACATGCGTTTTCGACGCCATGAGATTTAGTATGCACAATGACTCTTTCGACAAATAACGTCATGAGATTAACAGTTTGGCTAATAAGTATGGTTCGACACTTCGACAAAATGGAGGTATCGACAATTCGACAAAAAGCCTGAAGGAAGACGTCATTTCGACTTAAAGTACAAATTCAAATTCAAAAGAGTTGTGACGTTTGGCAGAAGACGCGTGGAAGCATCTGGCGAAAGGAAGAAAGCCAATTGTCACAGTTTTAGGATTCGTTCGTTAGTAACGGTTATTTTGTTTGTATATAAATAGGATAGTTGTTATCAGAAAAAGAGTGTGAACTTTTACTTATACAGAATTCCTGAAAACACTCAAAGTACCCGTGTGAGAGAAAAGAGTCATATTTGGAACATGTATGTGTAACGAACACCAATTTCTTTCAAAGTTATATTTCATAGAAAACAAAGTTCTTTATATTTTCCCTTTACGCTTTCCAGTTTGTTACCTTTCTATGCTTTATTTTCGACACTTTACATTTCGTCAGTTTATTTTCTTCCATTTTACCTTATTTTGTCAAATTTACATCTCTTTAAACGCTTTAATCAACATCTCTTCGACGTAAAACACTTAGAGAACAAAAATGAAATATATGAAAGTGGTTCTAGACATCTTCAAGACCATCTAGATCTGCACATGTCCTAGGATTTGTGTGGTTGATCCTGCAAGTAACCCGATTCTACAAGTTTTGGTAAACCAGAGGTTGTTCGCCAAAATTCACAGCGAACACCCTTGCATCATAGTCATGAACTGGGCCATGTTCGCCCTCATCTCAGCCAACTCGTTCTGAACCTGATCCATACTTCACTGTTGATTGAGTCTGGTAGAATACCGGTGCGGTCTTCGATCAGCTATCCTGCCTGACACAGGAACCGGAGTGAGAAGTCGGGAACAAGAACACCTGTTATGCAAGATGATGTGTGTATGATGTGCGTGATGTGTATGCAAGTTAACTTTTTTTTCCATGCATCATTATACATATTTTTTTGAAAATAAGCATGCTATGATGCAAATGAGGGAGCCAAGACTGGTCGGCTGAGTATCACGTGGCACAGGATCGAAGCTTCGGCTTGCATTCTGGCATCACAACTTCGTCTGAAACCCAAAGTCAATCTGAACCCAAGTCAACTGAACCATATCCACATCTGAGCATCCTTGAATTCAGCCCAGGGATCCGAAATAAACGGAACCCTCCAATCAATGCCAGGATCAAACCTCCGGCGTCCAGAAATAGATCCATAAATCCGACTCATAAATAGGACTCTGATCAACCAATAGTCACCAACAAAGTCACCATCAGAACATGCATCTGTAAGAATCAACCCTCCCCTCACAGGTAAATTCTAATCAGGTCATCCTAAGGCGGACAATGATCTCGACAATCGGGCAAAGATACTCAACGGGTTTGCCCTTTCGGGTGTGCCGTTGTAGCTCTCTTAAGACCGTCTCAATCAAAGATCCGGGAATGATCGGTCACCAGAGTCAATAGCTCAGATGAGGTGACTCAACCAGAGTGGAGTACCCCACAAAGGAAGAGTTCCCTCAAAAGAACCTCGTCCGGCTTGTGGTACATCACGTTGCCAAACACATGTTGACCTAACATGAAGGAGGCAACATGAGACCACACTAATCCTAGGTGTATACTCGGGCCTATGTTTTAGCCCCACTCAGAACACCCACCCCAAACAGAGAAACCACCTGCACAGAGGACGACAACACGATAGTATGATGCATGCAAATAGATATGCACATATATACAACATAATAATCATGCATGCAATAAATAACAGCAAATAGCAACCAAAACCCTATCCTAGAGAGCGCTAGGAGAGACTCGCTTGGGGAAGATGGACCAGCAAGAGGTCAACTTCTCTATATCCCCAGCAGAGTCGCCAGCTGTCGCATTACGCGAAAAACCGGCGGGAAACAAGAACAACAGAGCCTCCACCGTGCGTTATTTATCCCAAAAGAGGGAAAGGACGCTCAGAGTAAACCTGGAAAAAGCATGGTCTCGCGACCAAAGAGAATGGGATCGGGAGTCGGTTATGCGAAGGGAAGGTATTAGCACCCCTACGCATCCGTCGTACTCGACGGGATCCACGCACAATAGGAAGGGAAAATGGTTGCTAAAACACTGCTCACAAACACACACACACTGGCTGAAAGAGACACACGAAAACAAACAAGACTGACTCGGCAGGATATCGCATCCTGGGCCTACTTAGTCTATCAGGCATAGACATCAGAGTCAAAGTAGTTCGGACCGGGGAAAAACATGCTCGCTAGGATGTCGCATCCTATGCATACGTATCTTCTTGAACGAAGAAGAATCAGAGCACTCGTAGCTCGGCTAACACACACACAAAACAAACACAGGCAAACATGGAACCCGAATGCCAATCGCTGGACTTACATCAGCTTCCGAACCGGACACACCCACACAGGAAGAAGAAGGGTCTCGATTGCAACCAGGGCAAGAGAAGGGGAAGGTCTCAATCGCAGAGTTGCCGTAGTTCGGCTAAACTATTCCTGTTGGTTTGTGTTTTTTAAGTGGATAACGTTACTACGCAATCTACCGGATGCTCGACCTTTGGAGACTTACTCACCTGTAGTAGAAGGAGTTAACGTATCTTTAAGAGGGGATAATGTTTGTTTGTGTTTTAGGAAAGCTCAAGCAAGAAAGGAAGTCCTATACGAAGGAACCGTGCTACCTTAATTGACATGCAAACGAGACTACGCGGAGTCTAGCAAACCTAGGGGATACAATCACACCACACAAACACATACAACATGAAATAAACACACCAACAAGGGGCTCAAACATCAAGGCTAGGCTTTAGTCGAGGGGTCATGTCAACCTCGACAAACAAGCCTCTGTATCAAGGTGAGGTTAGCTCTTAACCTTGACATTGAGAGTCAAGATGAAGCTGATGAAAGGTGAGTGAAGATGAGACTTCACAGCTCTTATCCCTGGTCAGGGAGAGCTTTAGACAATGAAGTGTGGGTCCAGAAAGTGGGAACCCTTCTACACTTAAGACACTGACTCAACTGTACAACTGTACAAGATCTTGGGTTATTGTCCTCAATGCATCAACACAGTGGTGTGAGCAGAGGGACGACTCAACAGAATAGCGGGAGATAGATTGCATATCTCTTTTATCCGCCAATTGCCTCATAGAGGTCTTTACCTGCTTGGGGACAAAAGTAAACAAGCACAAACATCGCCTCTTAAGGAGGACTTCAGACAGGTGCCTGGCCAAGTAACAGGCCAGGTCTTCCAGACTACATGGAGACAAGAATGTTATACCTCAGTGCAAATTGCTTATCAAGCAAAGCAAAGCAATCTTAGCAACTAATGTACCTGAAATCAATCAAATACAATCAGTATACCAATCACAAAACCAAACAGCAAATGGTTCACAGTTAACTATACACAGACAAACACAAGTCAATGCACAAAGGTGCAAGCCATTAAGGCTCAAACTCAAATATCAAACCCTGCAAAACAAAGTCAAAATTAGCCATATACAAGTCACAAGTCAACTCCAATAGAGGCACATCATCAAGCATAGGCCATTTGTGCTATTAACCTGAAACACAACTCAAAAGTGAGATCACAAACCACTAGTCCAAGACTAGGGCCAAAATGAAATCAAATCATCAAAACAGAACATGAAACTTATCCAAAATCAAGATTAAACCATTAAGAATCAAATCCAATTGGTTTCCTGTTCATATCACTCATCATTATCATTTCATGAACAAAATAGCACAAAACATGCAAATTGGAACCTCAAAGGACCAAACAGAATGATCACAATCAAATCCATATCAAAACATTTCAATAAATCCTCAAAAAAATCAAGACCAAACGGCATCCCTAACATGTCAAGCATACCAAATTCCAGCTCATTTGGATTAAGGGAAGTAGGTCAATAAAAATCAAGAAGTCAACACAAAGTCAAGCAAGCTCATACATGGTATCAAAACAAGCATCAACTTCAACCAATCATAAAACAGAGCCAAAACATGATAAATGAATGAGACCAAAACCAAAATGCTCATCAAGATGTCTACAATACACATGTCAAATTTCATATCCATCCAATTAATAACCAGAATTTCACAAACCAAATACAAACATGTATCACAAAAAGTCAACAAATGACCAAGCAAAGGAGAAAATTCCAATCAAATAGGAAATGCCATCAAAAAGTCCAGAAAAATTCACATGTATTCCCAACATCCATATGCTCAAGCATGCAAAAATTCAGCTCAATCCAAGGTCCAAAAGCATGGCAAATAAAATCATGAAATTGCACTAAGCAAGGCATGGCACAAAAGGTAACACCTCTATTCAAAAAATCATATCTCATCAACCAGGAACTCAAAAATTGCAAACCATATACCAAAATCACTAAGAAAGAGTCAAGAATATGCATGTAAAATTACATGAATTTCTAATGAAGCATCAAGATTTTATGATCAAAATGGTGAAACATACACATGAAGCATACATGATCAAAGGCCTTAGACAAATTAGAAAAATCAGCCAAGCACAACTTTTATTATCATACCTAAAAGAAACTAGAGAAAATTTGGAGATGAATGCAAAAATCCTCACTCAAATTGGATCATCCATGAATTAATTGTGATTTTTTGAAGTTTGATGATGAAATGAAATATTTATTTAACATTTAAAATGAAATAAAATGAACTGAGTGGCAATTTCGTAATTATGCGCAGCCAGGGGCGAAACGCCCCGTTTCATTAAAACGTGTGGCGTCGCGTGAGTGGCTATGTGGCGCGGGAAACACATTTTTGAATTCAAGGCATGGCAAAACAGATCAAAGAAGCATTTCTGGAACGAAACTGGGCAAGTTCATCGTGTTCTTGGTGTTCTTCATCACCAAGAACAAATCATCACGAAAATCATCATGCCATACATCATTGGAACCGGCGTTCAACCTAGATCACTAATATCACCATGAATTTATCCAGAACTCAACATATAAAAAGATTCGATCAAGAAATGTTTTGCTATCCAAACTTTAGATCCAGATTTCTCTACGATTACTCAATGAATTCGCACGATTTGAATTGCATTCTACTCTATGTTCCACGATCTACCTAAGCCACATGTTAATTTCGTGAATTAGAGGATTTGGATTTTTTACCTCTTGATGAAGCTACTGTTGGAATCGAGCTCTTTAGGTCCAAATGATGCGAAACAGGTAGCCTAGAGTGATGTAGGAGGTGTATGGAGGTGAAGATTTAGCTCAGAAATGATTGAAGAAGAAGAAATCTCAAAATTCCATTGATGCTTCAAGGTTGCAACAGTGCCAGTTCTGCACGATTCTTCCACCAATTACCTCAAACAGTTCTTCTCTTGTACCTGCAAATGAAGATCCACACAAGAGATGGCACAAAGAGTGAAGAATTCTTGATGAATGAGTGAAAAAAGTGTGAGTGCAAAATTGAGAAAATTGAGAGAATTGGTGAATTTTGGAGTTTGGATCTGAGAAAATGAAATGTGATTAGGAGTTTCTGTTATGATTATGAATTTATACCATGTGTTAATCCAAATGTTAATCAAGATTAGGCAAAATTCAAGTGAATTAGCAAAATGAAGTTTATGCACAATTGGCCAAAATGCCCTTTTCACAATGCAGCCAATGTAACAGTAGAAATGCAATGCAAACAAGTCATATTTGACATTTAGAATGTGTTGGAAAAGGTTTGAAGTGCAAATACCATGTATTTCTCAAAATCACTATTTTTCACACCAAAATGCAAAATGAACACTTGAAAAATGGACTTTTGCTATGATGATTTTTGATGAAATGTGATGATGCATCATGAAAGTTCATGTCAAATGTGGTTTGCTCAAAAAAGAATCACCCAATTAGGCCTTTCCATTCAAAAGTTATGGCACTTTGAATTTCAACATTTTCTGAAAATGATTTGATCATAACTTGCCAACCACACATGAGAAATGAGTGTTCTTGGACTTTTTGGAAATGGTAGAATAAGATCTTCAACTTTCATGTTGGACAAAATTCCATTTGAAGCTTGTATGATGATGTAAATTTGAGGGGAAGAACTTTCCATTTTTGGCAGTTTGAAATTACAGGTCACCTGCCATTTTAGGAAACTTTTGATCTGACTTTATTTTCTTCAACCTTGATCTTTGATATGTCAAATGAGACTTGTATGGACATGAATGAAGCCTTTCAAACCATCTCACACCTTCAAATCCATAAAATCAGTCACAGTTGACCATAGTTGACCACAATTGACTTTCTAGGATTTCAGCTAAAATTCAGCTTGACTGATGACTTCTGAGCATCCAATCTTTGGCCAAACCACTTCACAATGATCACATAATCACATGAACTTGATAAACCCACCCTAGGGCTTTGTCTCAATGGAAATTGCACTTGCTTGATTGATTGACTGATTCTCCTGATCAGTTGACCTAATTCTGTCTGAGGACTTGTACTTGGGCAAAGGGCAATGCAATGCTATGCAGTGGACTATGTTATGTTAATGACCTAATATGAAAATGTATGTACAAAAGGTAGGTGCAAATTTGAGGTGCTACACTATGTTTAAGACTTGATAACTTCTTATCCATGATCCATGAGATGTGATCATCAGTCTATATACATAATAGTCTTAATGCTTTAATGTCATCCCACTTCACAACAAGCTCGACTACAGATACTTTAAGAATAATGTCGTTATGTTTAATGGGATCTCATGATTAAGTCACACTTGATACATTAAATGGACTAGCTATTCTAGGTACTTTTATAAAAAAACATAATAAAGAAAAAACCTTTTATTATTAATAAATAACTCGATACAAGTACCAAAGGTATTGTCCTCTAGGGATTACACCAACAGATACTACACTCAGACGAGGTTCTCTTGAGAATATTATTGGTCTACGAGCAAGTCGTTAAACCGGTAATATCCAAAAGATGGATTTATGACTCTGGGAACTTTTTTAGAACCTGATTACTATTTGAGACATCCAAAGCTATAAAACATACCCTGCGGGGTAGTTGTCACCCTGTCCACCTGACTCCATCATAATGATTGAACCTTTGAACCCCCCATGTTTGTGATGTGGCATAATCATGCATTCATGAACATCTCTTTTCACTTGGTTTTCAAGGAACTTAGGAATTTATTTGCAAACATCGTAGGTAATTTGAGTATGGACTCTGAAAGGAGAAACACTCATCAGTTCCGTTTCAAATGTCCTTAATTGAAAGTGTTAAGGAAGTTAGGATCTTTGGTGGTATGTCCTCCTAATTTTAAATATCGATATGGAAGACTTCTGCCTGTGTTGAATACTGATGTAGAAGAAGGTGTTCTGAACACCTTGGTCTAGTTCTATGATTTAGCGTATAGGTTTTTCACTTTCCCTGATTATCAGCTTGCACCCACTTTGGAGGAGTGTTCCTATTACATAAGCTTGTCTGTATCAAATCATATATTTTTTAGTGGCTTATATGAGATTCCTAAGTTTCATGTCATTGGAGAGGCTGCGCATTTGAGAAAAAGGGAGATTGATGCTAATCTTGTGACTAAAGGAGGTATTCTTGGTATACCTGCTAAGTTCTTGATGAAGAAGGTTTTTACTCTTGCTAGTGCTGGAAGTATGGTTGCTTTCGAAGTTGTTCTCACTTTGCTTATCTAGAGCATAGTTTTGTTCCCTAATGTTGACAACTTTGTGGACATCAATGTTATTCGTATCTTTTTGATTTGGAATTCAGTTCCTACTTTGCTTGCAGATACCTACTATTCTATCCATCATAGAATGGAGAAGAACAGAGGAACTATCATGTGTCGTGCACCTTTACAGTACAAGTGGTTTATTTTGCACTTGTTGCAGTCCAGCTTATTCAAGGATAACAAGAAATGTTTGAGGTGGTATCAGAGGATCATGTCTCTTACCAATGCAGATGTGACTTGGTATTCTAGAGTTTAGGATGACGTGAAGATTATTGACAATTGTGGTGAATTCCCTAATGTACCTCTTCTTGGTACAAAAGAAGGTATCAACTACAATCCGATTTTGGCTCGACGTCAACTTGGGTATGCTATGAAATAATAAACCAAGCAATATTATTTTGGAAGGGTTCTTCATTCAAGAAGGTGTTGATAGCAAGGGATTGAAGGAGAATATAGTCCACGCCTAGCATAAGATTCACAAAAAAGGAAAGGATGAATTAGGAAATAAAGATTGTGTTGCCTTGGAGCCTTACACTCAATGGGTGCAAGGAAAAGCTGCTAAGATCAAGATGCCTTCTCCTGAAGAAAATATGTTCCCTAAAGTCATAGGACTCATTCCTCTTCCAGTTGAAGATCTAAAAGGACTCGAAGCTACTTTAGCTCGGATGAAGCAAGAAATAGATGCTTGGGAGAGCAAGTTTCATGTTTCAAATACGGAGAGGGTATAACAACAAAGTCAATTGAAGGAGAAAGATGATATGCTTCACTAGAAGGAAAGCTTGATTGAACAACATGGAAAGAAAAGGAAAAGGGAGCGATAGGCTAGATCTGGTGCTTGGAAAAGGATTGTTGACAAGATCCTGAAAGAAAGGGCTGACATGAAGACTGCTTTTGAAGCTCAGATTAGGAAGCTCAAGAGGAAGTTGCAGCATGGAAGTGGATATTCTTTAGTTGTGGTTCCCTCAGATCTTATGCCTTAGTTTATGTCTTTTTTTTAGGATTCCTTTGAAATCATGTACTGAAATTGTAATCTTTCTAGATATTTTTATGAAATGAAAGTTCGAGCTTTTCTTTTAATGTGTTATTACTGATGATGTTTGCAAACTATTTTTAATTCCTTAGTTCCTTGAAACAATCATTTTCATAATGCATTTCAAGCATCATTTGCATCATCTGGTCTTGCTTTTTTCCAGTGTTTTTCAAAGTCTCATCCTGAAAGAAAGGGCTGACATGAAGACTGCTTTTGAAGCTCAGATTAGGAAGCTCAAGAGGAAGTTGCAACATGGAAGTGGATATTCTTTAGTTGTGGTTCCCTCGGATCTTATGCCTTAGTTTATGTCTTTTTTTTAGGATTCCTTTGAAATCATGTACTGAAATTGTAATCTTTCTAGATATTTTTATGAAATGAAAGTCCGAGCTTTTCTTTTAATGTGTTATTACTGATGATGTTTGCAAACTATTTTTAATTCCTTAGTTCCTTGAAACAATCATTTTCATAATGCATTTCAAGCATCATTTGCATCATCTGGTCTTGCTTTTTTCCAGTGTTTTTCAAAGTCTCATTCATTTTACTTCGTCTTCGTAGAAGACAAGCTGACCCACTGGTACATTACTCATGTCAACTCAAGTTGAAAGATGGAGACAATTGAGCAAGAGAAAAGATAATTTCGTAAGGACGTGAATTCATTGAAAGTAGGAATGGACAAAGTGACTACTCAGTTTGAATCTTTGGTGGAAACTCAGAATCAGCCTCCACCTTTGTCTCAGCCTCAAGTGATTGTTATCTTTGAGATTGCAATAACTCATGTTGTATCAGCTGTACCTATTGGACCTCCACGTCAAAATGAGATGCCTGCTGGTTATCCTTGGGGTATGCCTCCCAATTATATGCCAGAGAATTTTAACCATGCTACCGAATCTCCTTTAGTGAATCAGGTTCCTCCAGTTCAACCTATAATGGTCACCACTTCTCCAGTTGTGCATGATGTGCCACAAGGAAAGAATCATATTTATCGCACTGCTCCCAGTGATAATTCAGATGTTTTTGAGAGAATGGATGAATTCCAGGATCAATTTCAAGAATTGTAGAAAGAGTTGAAAGCTATGAAGAGGAAAGACTTGTTTGGTAAAAATGCTTATGATTTGTGCTTGGTGCCCAATGTCAAGATCCCTGTTAAATTCAAGGTCCCTGACATTGAAAAGTACAAGGGTAATTCATGTCCCAAAGTCACTTGACTATGTATTTTCGGAAGATGGCTACTCACACTGATGATGATAAGTTGTTGATCCACTATTTCTAGAACAGTTTGACTGGTGCAACTTTGAAGTGGTATATGGGGTTGGACAATGATGACCTTGTAGAGGAGTTTGTACGTAAGTAAAAGTATAATTTTTACATAGCTCCTGATCATGACCTGCTTCGTGCCATGTCATTGAAGGATAAGGAATCATTCAAAGAATACACTCAGATATGGCATGAATGCGCTGCTCAGATTAACCCTCTGATGGAGGAGAAAGAGTTGAAAAATATGTTTCTCAAAACTTTGAGTTATTTCTATTATGAGAGAATGGTTGGTAGTGGTCCAAATTATTTAACTGAAATGGTGGGTATGGGAGTCATATTGGAATAAGGTGTCATAGAGGGTCATTTAACAAAAGAAGCAGGTTCTTCAAGCGGATCGAAGAAGTATGGCAACCGTTTCCAGAAAAAGAAAGAAGGGGATACTAATGTTATTTCTCAAAGGGGAAGGAAGAGAAGACCCAAAAATGGAAGTAATCATCAGAACTAGTCTCAACAACAATATTATCAGCAACCTCAATATGTCGTAGTAATGTTGATGGTTAGTCCAACTCCTACTATTCAGACTTATCAACCGCAGTTTCTACATAATCAACAGTATAATCAGAATCAGCAAGCCCGTGTCCCCAAGAAGAGCCAGTTTGATCCTTTCCCTATGACTTATACGGAATAGTATTTAGCTTTGTTGCAGAATGGGTTGATTAAAACTATATCTCCACTAGTTGTTCCAAACCCACTTCCGTGATGGTATAAACCTGAAGTTCATTGTGCTTTTCATCAGGGAGCACCAGGGCATGATTTTGAAACCTGTTTCTCGTTGAAAGCAGAAGTTCAGAAGCTCGTCAAGAATGGTTTGAAGAAGTTCTGAGATGCTGAACCTAATGTGCAAATTAATCCTCTATCAGAATATGGTGGACCTTATGTCAGCATGGTAAAAGTTTGTCTGAAAGAGTACTTGACTTCTGATGTTAATTTGGTGAAAACTCATTTGGTTTATATGCATTGCAAGTTATGCAAGGCTGGTTTGCTCAGAGATGACCATACAGACTGTCAATCGTGTGAACATAATCCTGAAGGATATGCATTAGTGAAGAAAGATATCCAGGACTTAATGGATCAAGGTATTTTATAGGTCAATACTAAGCATAAAGAAGATGAAATAGCTGTTATTTTTCCTCTTTTTGATATTCCGGAATCTTTGGAAATCACTTACTAGAGCAAGGAAAGTGTTGTGATTCCCTTGATAATTTGTTTCCCTATACTGATTCCGTATGAATTCGACAAAGTTGTTCCCTAGAGGTATAATGCTACTGTGTTGGAAGATCGTAAGGAGGTAATGATTGAAGCAGCTCGATCTATCGAGAATATAGCAGATGTCAGTGGTATGATTAGAAGTGGTCGTATGTTTGCTCCAGCACCTCTTCAAAAGGTTGATTATGTGTCAACAAGTAAAAAAGTGCATGGTAAAGATTCTGGTGTGGTTAATCAAGAACATGTGATCGTTGTCCCCTCCAATAAGAATAATGATGCCAAATAATTGGTAAGGTTAATCAGAAGAAATAATTACAAGATGGTAGATCAACTCTTTCAAACTTGTCAAAAATATCAGTGTTGTCTTTGTTGCTGAACTCTGAGGCTCATCGAAAATCTTTGATGAAGGTGTTAGAGCAAGCATATGTAGATCATGATGTGACAGTGGATCGATTCGATGGTGTAGTGGGAAATATCACGGCTTGTAATGTCTTGAGTTTTAGTGAAGAACAATTGTCGTCAAAGGGTAGGAAACACAATTATACTTTGCATATATCTATAAGGTGCCAAGAGGACTCCATCTCCAATGTATTAGTTGATATAAGTTCTTAGCTCAATGTTATGTCAAAAGAAACTTTGTCTAAGTTGGCTTACCAAGGTGATCCTATGAAGCCCGGTGGGGTGGTAGTAAAAGCTTTTGATGGTTCTAAGAGGACATTAATTGGTGAAGTAGATCTCCCAATGATGATAGGTCCACAAGTTTTCAAAGTCATTTTTCAGGTGATGGACATCTACCTGGTGTATAGTTGTTTATTGAGAAGACCATGGATATATGATGTTGGGGCAGTAACGTCAACTCTTCATCAGAAACTCAAGTTTGTTAAGAATGATAAGTTGGTAATCATTTATGGTGAGCATGCTTTGTTGGTCAATCACCTTTCTTCTTTCGGATATATAGATGCAGATGAGGAAGTTGTTGGGACTCGGCTCCAAGCCCTTGACATATTCAATGTTGTTCAGAAGAGTGAGGTATTTATTGCTTCGTTGAAAGATGCACGACAGATTGTGAAGAGAGGTCAAGCAGAAGGTTGTGGATAGATTGTTGAGCTTCCCGAGAATAAGAACATAGTTGATTTAGGGTTCTCACCCTGTATAACTAGAAGAGAGTTGAAGCATGAAGTTGTTATCAAACCTATCCAAGAGGTGTTCCATAGTGTTCATTTCATTCACCCTAGATATTAAGTCGTTGCTGCCATCAGTGAAGGAGATTCAGATCCAGAATGGCTTTGCTTTGTGACGCATGGAGAGATTAACTAAAATTGAACTACTGTGGATGTTCCTAGTTTCGTTCATTTGTCAAAGTAATTTGTTTTGGTTTTTTCAAATAATTCCTTTCACTCTGGCCAAGGTGAAAGTGACATTGTTTGGGCGCCCTTTGTTTCAAATTTTATGATCATTAATAAAAGATGCTTTGTTATCCAATGTGTTTTTCTTTTTGAATTTTTATGGAAAATGGTAACTAAAAAACCTGTTAAAAAACAATTTCAGTTCTTGCATATCACTTTCACATTTGTCTGTTTTCTAAAGCAAAGTATAAATCATGTGCAGATTAATAATTGTTAAACCCATTGAAAACAATGACCTTACCCCCTCTCCCAACTTTGAATTCCATGTATATGAAGTGGAAGAAGAGAGTGAGGAAGACAGTTGTCACACCCCAAATTTTACCCCTAGATTTCATAATCATCTGCATCCTAGACATCATTCATGCATAGCTAACCTCAAGATCAAGATATGCCTGGTTTTGTTTCATCTATGAATTATGGTTTCCCTCAAATAGCTCAAAGGATTGATCATTCATAGTTTTAGATTGATCATAAATAAATAAATTTCTCATAGACTCAAGAGATCTCTCTCCATAAACAAATAAGTGTATTATGGCCTAATCACAAATGCATCAAGCTTCACTTTCATCTGGCTCACCAATCAGGGTTTCTCAACAACATTCAATTTCATCTGAGAATTTTGATCAAGACATGACTCAACATACTCAAGTACATCCATTATGTTCAAAAGGATCAAGAGTTTGAATTCATTGAAGATCAAGAAATTCAAATTCATCTGATACACAACCAATGCACTACAAAGTCAAACCTTTGACTTTTGAGATTTATGATCAAATATGAACTTCTCAAGTTAAATTGCAATCCAAGCATCCATTTCCTTTGCTCCAAAGCCCAAATGAAATCTCTCGTTCCATACTTCAACTTTTTCCTAGAGGGTTGATTCCCTAAAAGTGCAAGAATTTGAGTTATGAGGTCATGAAGTTGGTGTCTCAAGTTGAAACACTTAGAAAATTTTCAAGTCAGCTTTTATCCCTAAAAAGTAATAAACTTTGGAGCCAATTTTTATTATGATCCACTTTGATTCAGCAAAAACTCAAAACATGAAAGTTGTAAAGCATGTCTTGGGATTTCCAAAATGTACAAGTACATTTTTTCCCATGCATGAGCCATGAGTTTCGAAAATGGGAAGTTAGGGTTCCAAACTTGAATTTCAATTCACGTTCATGATGAATTCTTGGAGGAAAACCATTTCAAATGTGCAAATCCCTTGATTACAGGTCCTTTTGTGTACAAATCTCTCCATAATCAGATGAGAACACAAGTCTTTGGTGCATTACACAAAGAATTGCCATTTTTGGAACATTTTGCATAAAGCTTGATATTCATTTACATAAAGCAAGCTTTTTCCAACCACTCTTGCTTTGATCCTCTAAATTGTTTCCTATGATCACACTTAACCTCTAAAGCCAGAAGCAACCTCCTAGACTTCAGAAAAGCATGGCCAAGATCCTCGATTCACTCCACCTTTTCATCATGAAGCTAACATGCATTTTTATGCAAAATGAAACCAAACATCCAAACCAGCATTCAAATTGAACTAAAATCAATTTCTGCAAGTTACTTAAGCCCTTTAGAGCCTCTATAAATAGATGGCCAAGCCTCAGAACTCAAAACACCAAGAATTGCATCCAAAACTCCATTGTTGCAACTTCCAAATTCCATTTTTGTTGAAATTTTTTCAAACCAACCATCCAAACACCTTTTAAACATCAAATAGAAGTTGTTCAAACCATTAAAACACAATTGTAACACCTCCATAATCATTTTCCAACTCTCACTTTGCACACTTGCAAGTTGAGTTGGTCAGAAGAATCCAGGGGTTCTCAAGCACAAGTGAGTATTCAAACAACTTCCCTAGGGTCCAAGCAAGCTCACCAGATCATCAGTTCTTATCTGTAACCACTAGAAGAAGCATTGGACTTTCTCCAATAGGTAAATGCACTTACACTTGAAAACTCTTGTGCATGCATCATTCTTGAATATTTATTGAAGTAAAAATGTAGTACATAGTGTGTTTGTTGTATGTTTGATATTGTATGCATTATACTATGCTCATACATTGAGATTTTGTTGTTAGAAAGTTAAATGTGAAGTTCTGGTTTTTCCCTTGGAACGCTTTGTACATTGAGTTTTAGGATGAGATAATGATACCATTAGATTCCATGCGAAAAATAGAGCAATTTAGGTTCTTGCAGTTTATAATTTTATGGAAAATTGATAAATTTATGGTTGTTGGAAGTTTGATAGAAAAAATGAAAAGAATTTGAAACAAGTTGTTGCAAGAACACGAGGAAGAAGATGATGACATGGCGTTGACTTTGTCATCTTAGGTCTTGTTTTAAAAAATATACTAATGAATATGATTAAATAACCGGATGTATCACCACCTCAGTGGTTGAAGCGTGTGTGTTAAGACTTTGTGTGTGCAATAGGTTTGGGGTTCGAATCTCCCTCGCCCTAGACCCATTTTATTCATTATTTTTTTGCCTACTTACTTTTGTTGTTTTTCAAAACTTCAAAGGCTCATAACTTGATGATACCTAAGCCTTTTTGAGCCACTCTTTTTTATATGTGTTCATAATTTTGTCTATTTTATGATGGTGAAAATAAATTCCAGAATTGATTTATTTTTCACATACTTATACTTGTCCATATTTGGTACCATTTTAGGATTGTTTTAAGGTTTCAAATGACCTTATTTGGTTGATACTTTAATTTTTCTTGATCATCATGACTTGTATGAATGTTGTGTATCATATATGAACTTTGTTTGATGTTGTTAATATGTGCCTCTTGGTATTTGACCTAATTTTGACTTACTTTAATGTATGTTTACATGTTTATATGCTTTGAACTTTGTTACTATGCCATGAACTTTTGTGTGTTTACTTTGCCATTGATCCATGATTCACATGTCATTCTTTTATGGCTTGTTGAACCTTTGTGTGCATGTGTTCCCTTGTATTTGTCTTTGTTTATGTGTTTGTAAATGATTTAAACTTGTGATAACATGTCTTTGTATGACTTGTATGCTTACATGTGAAAACCTTTTGTATGATGTCGAACCTTTAATTGTGATAATATTGAACCTTAACATGCATGTCTAGAATACCTTAACTTGTTTTCAAGATTAAGTTGATGTTATGTCTAAACCATGTCTTAATTCATGCATATACATGTTCATTCATACTTATTATGACATACATATACATGTTCATGCATTGTTATGTCATTCATCTTTGTTTCTTCATGATGATATACCCATGTCATTCATATTCATGTTAACTTTGTCCATCTTTTATTGATGTTGTTGTATCTTTGTTCATGTTCACATGGTGTACATATATGTTTAAATATCATGCTTGATATTGTTATGATCATGCTTCTATATCTTTGTATTGATGTCATGTATGAACATCTTCTTCATTTGATTATCTTTGTAGATGTCATGCTTGAACATCTTCTTTATCATGTGTTTACCTTTGTGAATGTCATGCTTGAACATCTTCTTCATCCTTGTTTGTCCTTGTTAATGTCATGATTCAACATCTTATTTACCATTTTTTTACCTTTATTGGTGTCATGCTTGAACATGTTCTCTATCATGTGCTTATCTTTGTTGATTTCATGCTTGAACATCTTCTTGATTTGCTTATCTTTGTGTATGTCATGCTTGAACATCTTTTCTTTACCATTTGTTTACCTTTGATGTCATGCTTCAACATCTTTCTTTATCATTTGCTTATCTTTGTGAATGTCATGCTTGAATATCTTGCTTATCTTTTTTTTATATCTTTTTTCCCAAATCCAAGGGAAAGAACTCTTTATTGACTTAATGTCATAGGTAGTTTAGCAATCCCTAGTTCCCATTTGACCTTGTTAGAGTCATTTTCACTTTCAATTTAGACTTAAGTAAAAGTTTATAACTCTTGTAAGTGTGTTTGTTATGAAAACTTTCTTCCCCCTTTGGAACCTTGATCACTATCAAGTGTTCTTTCACCCTTAGTTAGGTGAACTACGGTTGCTCTGATCCATCCTTATAAGGATACGTAGGCACATGACCGCGAAGTTTTGGCGAGCAAACTTAATAAAACCTTTAGGTCCTTCTTAATAAAACATTTCCAAACAATAGCAAACAAATAATAAAGTAACACAAATACTTTCAAAAGGTTCCTATAGGATACTATAGATAATTAGGATGCTAATACCTTCCCTTAGTATAACCAACCCCCAAACCTTAGATCTCTTCGCATTGTTTTTACATTGCACAATTAGGGTTTTATTCGATCTTTTCCCTTTCCCTTGGATAAATTAAAGTTCAATGGTGAACATTCAATGTTTTGTGATTCAAGATAATACAATAGCTTGATATTCGATTCTCACCGTGACAGGAAATGGCGACTTCACTGGGGACTTGTTTTAAGAGGGTTAAGCCTATTTTGATTATATTTGTGTTATTATTATTAGTTGTTTGCCTTATTTGTTTGGATTATTTGCTTTGGGTGATCCATTGTGTGGTGAGGTAAGTCCTAACCCGGACTTAAGTGTACATCAATAAGATAGTGTAGCGGTAAGTTCATGACCATTGAGCTATTGGTTACCCAACATCAATAAAACCAGAGTCGCCACCGCGCTTTTATTATTTCCAAAGGAAAAGAGAGAAAGTACGAATAAAACCCAAAGATCAGAAGTTTTCAAATCAAAACTAATAAAATGTCAGAGATTACAGATAAGGGGGTTGGTTACACAGAGGGAAGGTATTAGAACCCAAAGTGTCCTAGGTACTCCTAGTGAGCCCTTTTTGTGTGTAAGTGTTTTGCTTGAAAAAGATGTTTGTTTTAAAATAGAATGAGAGGGTGAGAAAAGAATTCATAATTTACATTTTTGTGTTTGATAAGACTTTTGGTCTCATGCCTACGTACCAACATAAAATGAGGGATCAAAACCTCGTAGTTCATGGTAAAAGTTTCAAAGATGGGTGGATTTATTTTAATAAAGGCTTAAAGATTTTTGGTTATCAGTGGGAGAATACTCAACCAAACATCCACTGATAATGAGGGCTTTACAACATTTAAGAGGGAGGGATCCAACTTGGATTAAATCAACAAGTATGCGACTAACCCCTAGTAAATGGAAAGTCGTACACTTAACATATCATGGAATGGGAGAATTACATCTCAACCAAGGATAATTCAAATCTAAATGCTTTCTTTTTGAAAAGTTTAAAAGGAAAAAAGCACAAAATTTTAAAAATGATTATATGAGGTTGTTAGTCCTTTTTGGTCTTTTTGAAAATAAAGTCAATATGGTTAAGTCCTTTTACAAGTTTAATTAAGAAAATAATTTGAAATTAAATGGCATAAGGCCAAATTTTCTACTCATTAAAACAAGTCTAAGTTGAAATTCAACAAGCAAAGAAGTTTTGAAAATGAGAGGGAGATTTTTAAATTAAAGAAGAAGGAGAAGATGAAGGGATTATCCTAGACAAGATTAAGAGTTTAGAGTTGAAAAGATCTAACCCTTGGGAAGCATCCACAAGACAATAGTGTTAGATAGAAACTCATTTCCTTTGGATTATCAAGCAAACAAATAAAGCCATAATCATCCAAGCAATTAATAAGAAGACCAATGTTATCAAATAAAGATAACCAAGCATTCTAGCAAGCACTCTGAATCAAGCAATCTTCGATGTACTTAATGTGTATTAGATGAAAAATATCTTGAAGCATACTCATAGAGAAAACATCAAATGATAAGAACAAGATCAAAATAATAATCATTCAGACAAATAGAAACAGTGTATCAGATAAACCCAAAGGAGTATCTCAAGGCTTGTATCAGATGAATGGCATGGGCCAAGGTTTTTGGTCTCAAATTAATGGAATTGGCCAAGTTTCTTCCATATATCATGAATGTTTCCTATTCTAAGTTCATAGGTCCAAATCAAGTCACAGACAGAGGTCCAACAGTCCACCAATATGTTTTTTAGTGTTTTTGTTTTTATTAAGTGTTTTAAGGTCCTAAGACCACAAACAAAATAAGTCACAAGCATAAACATAATGTCTCAAGTGAGCAAAATCAAAATGGCAGAAGCATAAACAATATACCAAAGTCGGAAAAGAGAAAATATGATATGAGATACTAAAATTAAAGCATAAAGTAAATAACAAGAAAATAAAAATATGAAGTAAATGACACTAAAATAAGTATAATATAATAAGATGTTAGTAAATGTTAGTGAAAGAAGAAAGAATGTTTTGTCACTTTTTGGAGAACACTCAACCATTCACTCACAAGCATGAAAATATGAACCTATACATCCTTTATTAGAAGAGCTCCAACTTGGATAAAATCAATAAGTATGCCACTAGCTCTCACAAATGAAAAAGAAGCAAAATCTTCACACAATACCATGAGGAATAAGAGACTTACAATCTCACTTACTAAAATGTCATTGCCTTTGGGACAAATTTAGAGCTATGTTAAGCAATTGTAATTGGACTTATGTAAAAGTCACAACTATCTGAGGTCGGTCAATAATAATGTTGGTGTTAATGCATACTAGAGACAAGGTATTCAAGACCAAGTTCATAAAGCACACCAGACACAAAAATAAAAGGGGATGTGCCTATGTCAATCAAACTCATGTTGATTCATTTGACACAAGGTCATTGATGAATCAACTAGCTAATGATCCATGAGAAGTCATTGGCCAAAAGATGACTTGGGAAGAAATGAGAAGGAGATTGAGAGATGACATGAAAGATAATTCCAAATTGGTCAAGAGATAAGCCTTACTTGATCAATATCATTCATTCATCTTGAGGGATGAAGTTCAAACTTCATCAACCCCCCAAATCCAATGGCATTGACCAAGTCAAAGTCCAATTCAACCAAGATCAAGGCCAAACATAAGTAAGATCAACATCAAGTCAATACAAAATCTCAACAAAGCAATAAATCAATTAAACTATTTTTAAAACATTTTTAGTCCAAAACAACTCAGGAACATTCCCTACATTGGTAGGACTTCAGCCATCACAAAATCGAGTCCAGATCTAGAGAATTGAGGGAGAATTGAAGAGATGAAAATTGAGAAAAATAACCCTCTGTCAGAAGCTTTTGAGCTCGATTCTTGATGTAATTCCAAGCGATTCATCCTCCTCTTACTTGCATAAGCTTAATGGAATGAAATGGGAAATGAATTGTTGGAGTTTTTTTTTATCACAATCTTGAGTTGAACAAAAACTCGATTTCAAAGAAATCTTCAAGGCATTCTCTTTTATGAGGTTATGAAGTTTGCTAGCAAAGCTGGGGCAGGGTCCTCTCCTATTCTAAGTAAATCCTACTTTATTTATAGGCCAAGCAACTCATTTCCACACCTTTACAAATTTGAATGAAAATTGAGTAACCTTTGGTGCATGGGTGCATGTTTATGTGCAAACAATGATTGAAATCCACTCCAATTAGTGCAAGCAAGCTATTGGAGTCATCACATGAGGCCATGCAAAGTTGTACAAAGTTGGAGTTCAAAACTTACCAAATTAAGCCATGAACTGAACACATGCACAAGTCCTCCAATTCTCATGAAAATGGAGTGATATTGGACTCTTTGGAAATATACCATCATGAGGAACAACTTTGATGTTGGGACTTTTTCAATTTGAAGCTTGGAACATGGATAAAGTTGGCCTTGAAGTTGGAAGAATCAAACATACTTAGAAATTTTCTAAGTTATAGGTCAAATGACCCCTCTTTCCACCTTGAATAACTTTTGATGTGAGCTTCAAATGAACTTGGCTCCTTATACAAAGTTGTATCCCTTTCAATTATATTCAATTTGACCGTAAATTTGGTAGCACTTGGAGCTTTAATGACGGAGTTATGAATTTTAGAAGTTGAGGAAATTCGCTTGTTTAATGATGAGGACCAAAATGGACCTATAATGTTCCATCTTGGTACATGACATTGAAAGTAGAATTTTATCTTTCACAAAGAATCAAAGTTGAAGAAGATATCTTGAAATTAATCATGAAACTTGTATAACCCTCATATCATAAAAATTGAGGAAGTTATAGTTCTTGGAAGTTGACCTTCTATCTAGGGCACAAACAAAATGATCTATAATCTTTCACCATAAAGAATGGATTTCCAAGAAACATTAGCTCTTGATGACAACATGAAAGATGTTTGCAATTCCATAAAGAGTAACTTTTCTCTTGTAATCATTTCATATGACAAAAATTGTAGGAGATAGGGTCTAGGAAACCCTAGATTTGACTAGTTGACTTTTCTGGTCAACCTCCTTGAACCAACTTGCAAACTTGAAGTTCCTTTGCTCTTAGTGGCTCATGGAGGATCATATATGCTTATGATGATGTAAAATGAAGTATACCTTGATAATTTTAACCAATTGTTGAAGAAACTTGCAGAGGAAAGCACACAAGATACCCAGATGAATTAGGGCTTCCTTGACAAACAAGCTTCAAACTCTTGATGAAATATTGATCAGAATGACAAATAAAGAACATGGGGATCCATATATGATGTTTAGAACCAAAGTGGACCTTTGCTTGCTTGATCTCTTTCATTGAGGGTCCCAAACCCTAGTTGTGGCTTGATGAGGTTCAAGTTGACAAACACATTACCTACAAAAGAAACAAAGCTACACTAAACATATTTTTGTATTTTGGTTAGTAAACAAAGAAAATAAAGTATGATACAATCACATATGCTTGGTAATCTCTCCCAATGCAAACCCAATGAATGAGGTGAGGAGAATACCAAGGTGTTATCCCAATTCCAATGCAAAGATATGAGATGGCATGAGGGATCTTAGGGGTCGAAATTGGGGTCATATTGCTGCCCTTATTTTAGGTCATTCTATCCGGAGATGTGAAGGTTAAAATATTCGTATCAACGCGGTAGAATGGACTTAAATAATAACAACAAGAATTTTTTTTTGTCCCTAAGAGAGCTCATGATGCATATGATATGAATGAAAAAATATAATCTTGGCGGGGGATATATTGCCACAAAGGAAAATAATTCAGAAGAAACTGAAAGTGAACAAGAGCACAATGAATTCCGTAAGGAAAACTCACTAAGGGTACAAAGACTATAGGGATAATAAGCTATGTATAGGCCAGACTAATAACTCAATGGAAAGACTTGGACTGGGAAATTTTTTTGCATGCATCAGGATACCATCAATACAACAGGAAAACCATCCACTAGGGAAAAGAAGTTCGTTCTCACAAGGAAATACGAACCTGAACTCAACTGGGGAAGTTAAACTTCAACACTTTAGAAAAAGAGATATATTATATACAACTTGTTACTGGGTAGCTTAAAAAGTAAGATAATATACTTGGGCAGATGGACATCTGTTACTAGTTACTGGGTAAACATACCAAGGATGACTCGTTGTGGAAAAGGAGGAAGAATCACCAACTACCAGTTACTGGGCAGTATAACAAAGGTGATCAACCACAAGAAAAAGTTATACTACCAACTACTAGGTAATATTCTCAAAGATAGGATTTACATCTACCAGTTACTGGGTAAAAGACCAAAAAGCTAGGATTTACATCTACCTGTTACTGGGTAGAAGACCAAAAAGATAGAATTTACATCTACCTGTTACTGGGTAAAAGACAAAAAAGATAGGATTTACATCTACCTGCTACCGGGTAGAAGACCAAAGATAGGATTTACATCTACCAGTTACCAGGTAGAAGACCAAAGATAGGATTTACATCTACCAGTTACTGGGTAGAAGGCCAAACATGGGATTTACATCTACCAGTTATTGGGTAGAAGACCAAAGATAGGATTTACATCTACCAGTTACTGGGTAGAAGACCAATGGAGAATATTTGTTACCGGTTACTAGGTAAACATATAAAGGATAAACTGCCGGGAAAAAAAATCAATGAGAGTTTTTATTAACTACCAGTTACTGGGTAGATAACAGAAAAGCGACCAGTTGAGTAATCGAGAAATGATAATCTACTGACGAAAAGAAAAGATAACCCGTTAGGGACGCGAAAGTAAATTCGCTGGGGAAATCAAAGTAAATTACCTTTGACTGGTTACTGGGTAAATTGACACAGGTAAAGTACTCAACATCAAGAAGTATATTACCAGTTACTGGGTAATAAACTCTCGGAGGACCAAAAGATCTATCTGGGTAAGAACTAGAAAGAAACGGTCAAACAAGACTCAACCCAATGAGGATATAACTCAAGGGGTGTGGTTCCATCCAGATAATGAACTAGGAAGGAAACATAAATAATAATCATCCACGAGGAAATAACTCAATGAAGAAGAAGAAAGGATAAGTTTTTTTTGCTTAAGGGGCTGACACTCTACATTAAAGGAGGACAAACACACCATATTTGCATGGGGAAACGATATTACCGAAGCAGGGGATCATAAAAATCAGGTCAATGTGTAAAAATGCACAATGAAATATCTGATGTTATGTTTATGCATGTATATCCATGAGTATGTATATGATTATGCTGATAAACGAGCACAAAGGATACAAACGTGAAGATCCAATCATCATAACTAGATACTCGGCTAATCTCAATAAGATGGGAATACCAACTGGAGAACCTACTAAGGATGAAAATAAATCAACGAGGATATAAATCCTATCTTTAAAATATTCAATTCCCTGGGGATAGCACACAACCATGTACTCAAGGAAGGTTGGGGATACCATGATCCAAAATTAATACTCAACTATGGTTAGAGAAAGACATTGAGAACATGCATCCGATAAAAAACTGCTGAAGACTCAACACTCCGAGGAAATGAAGAATATATATATATATATATATATATATATATATATATATATATATATATATATATATATATATATATATATATATATATATATATATATATATATATAATATATATATATATATATATATATATATATATATATATATATATATATATATATATATATATATATATATATATATATATATATATATATATATTAGTAGCAATTGCGGGGATAAAAACAAATCCAACTTCAATACTCGACTCTCAGGAGAAGAGGAAATAAATGTTAGGGGATAAGCAACGATTGACACATATCTTTCTTAAAGCTCAAACTCTTTAGGAGAGGAGAAAATACAGCTTGGCGACTTCATTGGGGAACAAAAGCACTGTTGAGGATATCAACCGACATGCTGAGCGTAAGAGAGATCTGTCGAGGATCCAACATCTCAAGTTGAGGGACATAGATATACTTCGTAGAAACAAGTCAAAGTTGCGGGGGTTTTATGTCAATACCACATCTAATGTGAGACAACCCTACAAGAGACAGCTACAACAATACTGCTCAAAATCAAACAATGTCTGAACGGGGAGATCTTTCATCAGAAGAGGAAACTCCTTGGGGAATCCACGTCACAATAAGAGGCAAAACTCTGAGTGGGGAACTGGTGAGAAGACAAACTCCGACTAGATATTTCACCAATCAAGATTCACTATGCGGGGACTCCACTAGGGAATAAAATCCGCCAGGACAAATCATGCATCACACGAGGGTGCAATCAACAACATATTCCTTAATAGGGAAACAAACAGTCGTAAGACTCTTCTTAGAGATTGAGAAATAAACCAGTTCTAAGGTACCAAAAACCAACCAGACTGGCAGGAACTCACTAAGGGAGAAATAATGGCATGGCTATGCAACAACCAAATAAAGGTGTTGAGGATCTGAAAACCAAATAAAGGTTTCACCAGAGATCCAAGGTTCAATCACTAAAACATGCAAACCGAGGATGCAAATCCACAAAGATTCTTAGCTCGAGAAATATGATGAACTACAAGGAGAACAACACATCAGCTTCACCGGGGATAAACAATAAACTGTTTGGGGAGTAAACACCTCTAAACACTGCTTAGGGAAGGCAATAATGCTTCACATGTCAAGACTTACCATTCTCAGGTTGTTGTTGACATTCCTTTTTCGAATTCAATGTTCTTAAAGTAAATGCCTTATTATTTCATAAAAAAATAATTTTTCATTTATTTATTTATTTTAAAATTATCATCATAAAAATGCAATTTTATTAAACATAAACAAATAAGAATAGCAATCAATTGGATAAAGGCTCAACTTTATTTAACAGAATGGTAGTCCACAAATGGCAAGACTCCATGGATTTTTACAATGTTTGAAAATGGTAATATACATGGAAAAAGGGCTACATTGAATACAACGACCACAACTTTCCCTACCGACTTTGAAATCCATTGTGCTTTTGTCCTTGTTTGAGAATGATGAATTAGAACCAATTGACTGACAATGTTGCTTCAACGATCAGGTATAGCTGGATGTGGTTTGTAACACCCCGATAAAAATAAGATAATTATTTAATTTAAGTTAATATTATATTTATTAATTTAATTAAATAATTGGAATTACTGGATTATTATTATTATTATTATTGGAATAATAATTATTGGAAATTATATATAAGTTGGAAATAAGAAAAAGAGTCCCATTTGGTAAAGAAAGGGTTTCACGTGAAAAGCAGAGAAGCGGCTGAAAAGAGGAAAAGGGCAAAGAGACAGAGCAAGAGGAAGAAGGTTGGAGTAGAGAAAAACTTGAAGCTTAAAGATTCGCCGGATTAACTCAGGTAAGGGGGGTTTATCGTCGTTTAATGGGTATTATGGGTTAACATGTAATGGGTATTATGGGTTGTGAATTGCCAGGAAGCGTGTTCAGTGTTGCGTTAACCGGTTAACCCAGGGCGTTAACCGGTTAACACTGTGTGAAAAGTGAAAAAATTTATATTTAAATGTGATGTGCATGTTTGATGTTTGGCCTATATTGGCGTATGATATAATAGGGATCATTTCCCGTTGTTTTGAGCGGTAGGGGTATTAGTAGAGCGTGCTAATACTGTGATTGATTATGTGGCATGATATGATTATGTGATAAATATGTGGATGATGTATGATTGTATGCATAATGCTGTGGATGTATCTATTATGTATGCAATTGTGAATGGACTGTTTACGGCTTAGAGTGTGAGCATATGTCCATTGTGGATGATTGTTGGTGTTTGCATGACTAAGTGATTTAGCTTGCATATTGTGGCCTTTATGGTGGTAGCTAACTCCCATGGTGAGGAATTAGTGATGAATTATTGTGGATTGTTGTTGATGTTTGCATGCTAGGTGATTTAGCGTGCATAGCATAGCCCTTGGGGTGGTAGCTAATTCCCATGGTGAGGAATTAGTGATGTGAGTCATTAGGTCTCAAATGAGTGGGACTAGTGAGCTTGGTAGCCGTATCTGGATTTGATCGGTGAGGTTGAACTATATGTTCACGAATAGTCGGTACCGCATGCATGGAGTCTCATTGCATAATGTATGTATTGTGTATAATATGAATGGATGTGTTCCAATATTATACGTGTGTTTTGATGTTTATGTTGAGCATGATTTTGAGTATGAGTTGATGTTGCCGTTACTGAATGTGTGATATGATTAGGGTGATGAGATGTGTTCATTTACTTAGCATTACATGATATTTTATAATGCTTATTATATCGATTGAGGAACTCACCCTTACAACTATGTTTCAGGTAACGAGCAATGATTGAGTAGAAGCTAGTGCTTGGAGTCTAGTGTAGTTCCTTAGTGGGTCATGCTATGGTAGATGTAACATCGGGACGGGATGTTTTACCTTGTTTTATTGTGGTTGTTGAACAGTTTTACCTGTAATGTGATTACATGGTTTGCATGATTGAGTTGACCTCTATCCGCTGCGTATTGTGCAATGTTTTATTTTGATAAACAAATGAGTATGACCAGTTAATTTGGAACATGGTGTGAAGTGTCAAGTGTGACACCCTTAATTGCATATTTACTCTGATTTATGTTTTGATGTTTTAATTAAATATTGGGGTATTTTAGAAGGGTGTTACATTAGTGGTATCAGAGCATAGTCGGTCGAGTCGAGTCGTAATTATTCTGTTTCCCTGTATGTGATAGGTGTTGTGTAACCCTATCCGTACTTATTGTTTAGCTTGTTGGGTTTTCAGAATAGAGATGGCTGGAAGAGGTAGAGATGATGCTGCGATTGCTGAGGCTCTGGGTATGCTAGCTGGAGTACTTGGAGGGAATCCGAATGTTGTGGGAATGGGAGCTGCTCGTCAACTGAGTGAGTTCTAGAAGAACAATCCTCCAATGTTCAAGGGAGCATATGATCCAGATGGTGCTCAGAAGTGGTTGAAGGAGATCGAGAGGATCTTCCGAGTGACTGAGTGTGCCGATAACCAGAAGGTCAGGTTCGGTACGCACATGCTGTCAGAGGAAGCAGATGATTGGTGGGTTGCTACCCGCACTGAGTTGGAAGCTGCTGGGAGTGCTGAGATCACTTGGGCGGTGTTCAGAGAGAGATTCCTGAGGAAGTACTTTCCAGAGGATGTCAGGGGAAGGAAAGAGATAGAGTTCTTAGAATTGAAGCAGGGCAACCGGTCTGTTACTGAGTATGCTGCTAAGTTCACAGAGCTGTCAAAGTATTACACTCCCTATGATGAGGCTACTGGGGAATTTTCGAAATGTGTGAAGTTTGAGAACGGGTTGCGTCCCGAGATCAAGCAGGCTATTGGGTATCAGCGGATCAGAGTGTTTTCTGACCTGGTTGACTATTGCAGGATTTTTGAACAAGATACCAAGGCCAGAGCGGAGAGCTATCAGCAGAGGGTTGATAGGAAAGGCAAGAATCAGAATGATCGTGGGAAACCGTATGCAACTGGCAAAGGTTTCCAGAGACAGAGTGGGATGAAGAGACCTAGTGGGGGAGACTCCAGTGCCCCTGCTAAGTGTTATAGATGTGGTCAGGCTGGACATCGTTTCCATGAGTGTACTAGTAATGAGAAGAAGTGTTTCAAGTGTGGAAAAGGTGGTCACTTGGCTGCAGAGTGCCGGTTGAAGACTGTGACGTGTTTCAACTATGGAGAGGTGGGTCATATTAGCCCGCAGTGTCCTAAGCCGAAGAAAGAGAACCAGTCGGGAGGCAAGGTCTTTGCTTTATCGGGTTCTGAGACTTCTGCAGATGATCGTTTGATCCGAGGTACGTGTTATATTAATGGCTTTCCTCTTGTAGCTATTATTGACACAGGTGCGACTCATTCCTTTATATCTTTGGATTGTGCTGTGAAACTTAAGTTAGAGATATCTGAGATGCATGGAAGTATGGTGATTGATACTCCTGCGAAGGGTTCAGTGACTACTACTTCAGTTTGTTTAAATTGTCCTTTGAGTATTTTTGGTAGAGACTTTGGGATGGACCTAGTGTGTCTTCCACTAGTGCAGATTGACGTTATTCTGGGTATGAACTGGTTGGTGTTTAACCGAGTCTATATCAATTGTTTTGATAAGACTGTGATCTTTCCTGAGATTGAGGAAGGAAAGAGTTTGTTTCTATCAGCAAGGCAGGTGAATGAGGCGGCAGCAGATGGGGCAGAGTTGTTTATGCTGTTAGCGACTTTGGAGGCTAAAGATAAACTTGTGATTCGCGATCTAGCCGTGGTGTGTGATTTTCCTGATGTATTTCCTGAAGAAGTGAATGAATTACCGCCAGAGCGTGAAGTTGAGTTCTCGATTGATTTGGTACCTGGTACTAGGCCGATGTCGATGGCTCCGTACCGTATGTCTGCTGTTGAGTTAGCTGAATTGAAGAGTCAGCTGGAAGATCTGTTGGATAAGAAATTTATTCGTCCGAGTGTGTCACCGTGGGGTGCACCAGTGTTATTGGTTAAGAAGAAAGAAGGTACTATGAGGTTGTGTGTGGACTACAGACAACTGAATAAAGTGACGATCAAGAATCGGTATCCTTTGTCGAGGATTGATGATTTGATGGATCAGTTGGTTGGTGCGAGTGTGTTCAGCAAAATAGATTTGAGGTCGGGGTATCATCAGATACGTGTGAAAACTGAGGATATTCAGAAGACTGCTTTCAGAACAAGGTATGGACATTATGAGTATTCTGTAATGCCTTTTGGTGTGACTAATGCGCCTGGAGTATTTATGGAGTATATGAATAGGATTTTCCATCCGTACCTAGACAAGTTTGTTGTGGTGTTTATTGATGATATTTTGGTGTATTCGAAATCTGAAGAAGAGCATGCTGAGCATTTGAGGGTGGTTTTAGGAGTTCTACGAGAAAAGAAGTTATTTGCTAAACTGTCCAAGTGTGAATTTTGGTTAGAAGAGGTTAGTTTTCTTGGTCATGTGATTTCAAGAGGTGGTGTTGCTGTTGATCCTTCTAAGATAGAAGCGGTATCTAAGTGGGAAGCTCCGAAGTCAGTTTCTGAGATAAGGAGTTTTCTTGGACTTGCAGGATATTATAGGAAGTTCATTGAGGGATTTTCTAAGTTGGCGTTACCGTTGACGATGTTGACTAGAAAGGGGCAAGCGTTTGTTTGGGACTCAAAATGTGAAGAAGGTTTCCAAGAGTTAAAGAGAAGGTTAACTATTGCTCCTGTTCTGATATTACCAAGTCCGTCAGAATTATTTGAGGTTTTCTGTGATGCTTCATTGTTGGGTTTGGGTGGTGTGTTGATGCAGAATAAGCAGGTTGTAGCTTATGCTTCGAGACAACTGAAGGTTCATGAGAGGAACTATCCGACACACGATTTAGAGTTGGCAGCTGTGGTTTTTGTTCTGAAGTTATGGAGGCATTACTTGTACGGGTCAAGATTTGAGGTCTTCAGTGACCATAAAAGTTTAAAGTATTTGTTTGATCAGAAAGAGCTGAATATGAGACAGAGGAGATGGTTAGAGTTTCTGAAGGATTATTACTTTGGTTTGAATTACCATCCGGGTAAAGCAAACGTAGTGGCTGATGCATTGAGTCGGAAATCATTGCATATGTCTATGTTAATGGTTAAGGAATTGGATTTAATTGAGCAGTTTAGAGACTTGAGTTTGGTGTGTGAGAGTACTCACAATAGTGTTAAATTGGGAATGTTGAAGTTAACGAGTGGTATTCTGGATGAGATTAGAGAGGGTCAGAAATCCGATGTGCTTTTGGTTGATAAGTTGAATCTAGTGAATCAAGGTCAAGGTGGTGAATTCAGAGTTGATGAGAATGGTGTTTTGAAATTTGGTAATCGGGTGTGTATTCCGGATGTTACCGAACTTAAGAAGAGTATTCTTGAGGAAGGACATCGTAGTGGCCTGAGTATTCATCCTGGGGCTACGAAGATGTATCATGATTTGAAAAAGTTATTTTGGTGGCCGAGAATGAAAAGAGAAATTGCGAGTTTTGTTTATTCTTGTTTGATTTGTCAGAAGTCAAAGATTGAGCATCAGAAGCCGTCTGGGCTAATGCAACCATTGGCTATTCCAGAGTGGAAGTGGGATAGTATCAGTATGGATTTTGTTGCTGGTTTACCGAGGACAATTAAGAATTTTGAAGCCATTTGGGTGATTGTTGACAGATTGACAAAATCGGCTCATTTTATTCCGATCAGAATGGACTATCCATTAGAGAGATTAGCTGAGTTGTATATTGAGAAAATTGTAAGTTTGCATGGTATTCCGTCGAGTATTGTTTCGGACAGAGATCCTAGATTTACATCGAAGTTCTGAGAAGGTTTGCAGAGGGCTTTGGGAACTAAGCTGAGATTGAGTTCTGCATATCATCCGCAGACTGATGGTCAGACTGAGAGGACGATTCAGTCACTGGAGGATCTTTTGAGGGCTTGTGTTTTGGAAAAGGGAGGTGCTTGGGATTGTTATTTACCTTTGATTGAGTTTACCTACAACAATAGTTTTCATTCGAGCATTGGTATGGCACCGTTTGAAGCTTTGTATGGTAGGAGATGTCGGACACCTTTATGTTGGTATGAGTCCGGTGAGAGTGTTGTGGTTGGACCAGAGATTGTTCAACAAACTACGGAAAAGATTAAGATGATTCAGGAGAAGATGAGGATTGCTCAGAGTCGTCAGAAGAGTTATCACGACAAGAGGAGGAAGTCACTTGAGTTTCAAGAGGGAGATCATGTGTTTCTTCGTGTTACTCCGATAACGGGGGTTGGTCGAGCTTTGAAGTCGAAGAAGTTGACACCTCGATTTATTGGTCCTTATCAGGTTTTGGAGAGGATAGGGGAGGTAGCCTATCGTATCGCTTTACCGCCGTCACTTGCGAATTTGCATGAGGTTTTTCATGTGTCTCAGTTGAGGAGGTACATTCCTGATTCGTCGCATGTGGTCCAAGTAGATGATGTACAGGTGAGAGATAACCTGACTGTTGAAACATCACCTATGAGGATCGAGGATCGAGGGTTGAAGCAGTTGCGGGGTAAAGAGATTGCTTTGGTAAAGGTAGCTTGGGGAGGACCAGCAGGTGGCAATGTGACTTGGGAACTTGAGAGTCAGATGAAGGAGTCTTATCCAGAGTTATTCGCTTGAGGTATGTTTTCGAGGACGAAAACTCTTTTAGTGGGGGAGAGTTGTAACACCCCGATAAAAATAAGATAATTATTTAATTTAAGTTAATATTATATTTATTAATTTAATTAAATAATTGGAATTATTGGATTATTATTATTATTATTATTATTGGAATAATAATTATTGGAAATTATATATAAGTTGGAAATAAGAAAAAGAGTCCCATTTGGTAAAGAAAGGGTTTCACGTGAAAAGCAGAGAAGCGGCTGAAAAGAGGAAAAGGGAAAAGAGACAGAGCAAGAGGAAGAAGGTTGGAGTAGAGAAAAACTTGAAGCTTAAAGATTCGCCGGATTAACTCAGGTAAGGGGGGTTTATCGTCGTTTAATGGGTATTATGGGTTAACATGTAATGGGTAGTGATAAGCCATTGATTTGACCCTAATTGGGATGTTGAAATGCTGAAAAATTGAGATGAATAAGTTATGTTAAAGCTGTAATTGAATCTGTAATTGGATGAGTCTTGATTTTCCGAAAGTGTAGCTTTTTACGGAATTGGAATCGGAGGTCCGGAAGTCCTCCAACGGCGGAAAATGCGGAGAATTCTGCATTCTGCTTCGTGTTAGCGCAGGAACAGCTTTCTGTCTTGCGTTAACCGGTTAACCCATGGTGTTAACCGGTTAACACTGTTATGAATTGTGAAATATTGCTGTCTGTCTTGCGTTAACCGGTTAACCCAGGGTGTTAACCGGTTAACACTGTTGTGAATTGCCAGGAAGCGTGTTCAGTGTTGCGTTAACCGGTTAACCCAGGGCGTTAACCGGTTAACACTGTGTGAAAAGTGAAAAAAATTATATTTAAATGTGATGTGCATGTTTGATGTTTGGCCTATATTGGCGTATGATATAATAGGGATCATTTCCCGTTGTTTTGAGCGGTAGGGGTATTAGTAGAGCGTGCTAATACTGTGATTGATTATGTGGCATGATATGATTATGTGATAAATATGTGGATGATGTATGATTGTATGCATAATGCTGTGGATGTATCTATTATGTATGCAATTGTGAATGGACTATTTACGGCTTAGAGTGTGAGCATATGTCCATTGTGGATGATTGTTGGTGTTTGCATGACTAAGTGATTTAGCTTGCATATTGTGGCCTTTATGGTGGTAGCTAATTCCCATGGTGAGGAATTAGTGATGAATTATTGTGGATTGTTGTTGATGTTTGCATGCTAGGTGATTTAGCGTGCATAGCATAGCCCTTGGGGTGGTAGCTAATTCCCATGGTGAGGAATTAGTGATGTGAGTCATTAGGTCTCAAATGAGTGGGACTAGTGAGCTTGGTAGCCGTATCTGGATTTGATCGGTGAGGTTGAACTATATGTTCACAAATAGTCGGTACCGCATGCATGGAGTCTCATTGCATAATGTATGTATTGTGTATAATATGAATGGATGTGTTCCAATATTATACGTGTGTTTTGATGTTTATGTTGAGCATGATTTTGAGTATGAGTTGATGTTGCCGTTACTGAATGTGTGATATGATTAGGGTGATGAGATGTGTTCATTTACTTAGCATTACATGATATTTTATAATGCTTATTATATCGATTGAGGAACTCACCCTTACAACTATGTTTCAGGTAACGAGCAATGATTGAGTAGAAGCTAGTGCTTGGAGTCTAGTGTAGTTCCTTAGTGGGTCATGCTCTGGTAGATGTAACATCGGGACGGGATGTTTTACCTTGTTTTATTGTGGTTGTTGAACAGTTTTACCTGTAATGTGATTACATGGTTTGCATGATTGAGTTGACCTCTATCCGCTGCGTATTGTGCAATGTTTTATTTTGATAAACAAATGAGTATGACCAGTTAATTTGGAACATGGTGTGAAGTGTCAAGTGTGACACCCTTAATTGCATATTTACTCTGATTTATGTTTTTATGTTTTAATTAAATATTGGGGTATTTTAGAAGGGTGTTACATGGTTGCTTGCCATAATCCCTCATTTTTTTCCTAGATTGCCCCAAGATGGGGTACTCAATCTATCGGGATGATTTTTTCTGTTTTTATTTCTCTAATTTTTGCCTGGACCGCCCTTTTGGGTTTTCAATCCATCGAGACACTCATTTTTGCCTAAACCGCCCTTTCGGGTTTTCGATTTAGTGGGTTGTTCTTTTTCTTTTTTAGGCGAAGTATTTATTGATTGCATCAACATACACAGGACGAGTGAACACTTCACCATCCATAGTTGTAAGATTCAGTGCACCGCCTGAAAAGGCTCCCTTAACAACATATGTGCCTTAATAATTATGAGTCCACTTTTCCCTAGAATCAGGTTTGAAAGATAAAATCTTCTTGAGCACGAGATCACCTTGTTGGAACACATGAGGTTTGGCCTTCTTATCAAAAGTTTTCTTCAGTCTCTGCTGATACAATTGACCATGTCACATGGCAGTCAATCTCTTCTCTTTAATCAAATTCAATTGATCCTATCTGCTTTGACACCATTCATCTTCGGTCAACTTGGCTTCCATCAATACACGCATTGATGGGATCTCAACCTCCACGGGGAGCACAACTTCTACGCCATAAATAAGAGAGAAATGGGTTGCCCCTGTCGAAGTACGGACGGATGTATGGTATCCATGCAAAGCAAATGGGAGCATCTCATGCCAATCTTTATACGTCACAACCATCTTTTGGATAATCTTATTAATATTCTTATTCGCAGCTTCAACAACCCCATTCATCTTGGGTCTGTAGGGAGAAGAATTATGATGTGTTATTTTAAAGTCTTTGTAGAGCTCTTCCATCATATTGTTATTCAATTTCGATCCATTATCAGTAATGACCTTACTTGGCACACCATACCGGCATATGATCTGATTCTTGATAAACCTCACAACAACTTGCTTGGTTACATTTGCATATGATGTCTCTTCAACCCACTTAGTGAAGTAGTCTATAACCACCAAAATGAAACAATGTCCATTTGATGCCTTGGGCTCAATCATGCCAATCATATCAATTCCCCACATATAAAAGGGTTATGGAGAGGAAATGACATTCAAAAGTGTCGGAGGAACATGAATCTTATCCGCATAGATTTGACACTTGTGGCATTTCTTCACATATTTGCAATAGTCTTCTTATATTTGAAAGATACCCCAGGTGGGTAAATCTGACTTTGGAGGAAGCACTTAATATCATAGTACCATGGCTTATCATCTTTGATCTCTTTAATAGCAAATACATGAGCTGGCTTATCAAGGCGCCTTACAGTCAGCTTAGGAACTTCATTCCAAAAATTCACCACAATCATGAAAGATAACGTAGCAAGAGCATATGCCATCCTGTTTTCAACTTGAGGGATATGATGAAACTCAACCTTTGTAAAAAAAGTTGGTATCATCCTTGCATAATCTCTATATGGTATCAAACTGGGTTGATTCGTCTCCCATTCACCTTTAATCTGACTAACAACCAAAGTTGAATCTCCATAGACGTCAAGATATTTGATTCTAAGATCAATGGCTTCTTCGAGTCCCATAATGCAAGCTTCATTCTCAACCATATTATTCGTACATTTGAAGGTTCTTCTAGTTGTAAACGGAAAATGTGTGCCTTGAGGAGTAATAATCACTACCCCAATACCACTGCCATATGAATTAACACCTTCATCAAATACCATGCCCCAGTGAGAACCAGGCTTTGACCCTTCTTCAAGCAATGGTTCACCACAATCATTCATCTTCAAATACAATATCTCTTCATCAGGGAAATCAAACTGCACTTACTGATAATCATCAATAGGTTGGTGAGTTAAATGGTCAGCCGAGACACTACCTTTATTTGCTTTCTGAGCTTGGTATTCAATATCATACTCATATAACAACATCTGCCAACGGGTAATCCTCCCAGTTAAAGCAGGCTTTTCAAATATGTACTTGATTGGATCCATCTTAGATATCAACCAAGTAGTATGATTCAACATATACTGGTGTCATACGGTGAAATGACTTTGTGTGTTTTTGCTTTGGAAAGCAAATGTCGCGGATAGCAAGAGTCGCCACCGGCTTTTCTTTTATCCAATAAGGAAAGGTGGAAAAGAACAGGAAAGACCTTAATTAGATTTTGGGTTCGGGAGGTACATTATACAAAGGGAAGGTGTTAGCACCCTTTGTATCCATGGTTATCCATGGGCTCTTAATTGCTGGATCACTTATGTTTGTCTGAAAAAAGTGTTTGTGAATTGCTTAAAAAAATGTTTTGAAAAGAGAGTTTAACTCCGTAATGATTCTTGTATGAATGCATACAAAGTATTTATCTCGTTTAATTTTTGAAAGCGGTTTAGAAAAATATAACTTGGTAATGATTCTAGTACGAATGTATACCAAGTGGTGATTTTCTAGTATTTGCAAAGTGTGAGGTATGAAAAATATTTTAGGTGGTGAGCCAGCAATTAAGAGTTATACTTGCCTAAGGTCTTTATGGGCATTTCCTATCCTTATGAGGGTAAAACTGTCCTTACTATTGAGAAGTAAGTAGTTTTATCCTTTGGATGTAAAGGGATATCGTAGTGTCACCGTTTGGTCATTGAAGGCAACATTTGTAAGGATACCTTAGCATTCGAAGGAACAATCATCATTTAACCGTAGGCTACAATGAAGGATCATCGAGGGACAAAAATCATATATTCGAAGGCAACATCCGAGGGACTATGATTTATTTTATAGGGACATGATGATTTAATCGAAGGGTCTTTACTAAGGGTATCCCCACACTCGCGGGACATGACCATAATATCGTAATATCGTAAGGCAACAAAGAGAGGTCCAAGATCACATATTCAAAGGCAATATTTTACAATCAATTAGGCAATTAGGGTGAATCCCCACATGGGTATCCCACAAATAAAGTGGAATACCTAACAAGCTACCTTCTCCGGGAGTATGTGAACCCTTACAAAACTCAGCAAACAGGTCAAAATACCAAATCAGGGTGCAACCGAGAGTTGCACCAAACAAAAGGAACACAACGGTAGGACAGAATAGAGCAGAATAGAAAAATCATAGAATAAAACAGATCCGATAAGCATAGAACAGAACAGAAAAATCAGCGACTGTCACGTTCGCTGCTGCCTCGCCTAGCGAAGGCTTAGCGAACGCTCGCTACATGCTCGCTTAGCGATGGGCTAGCGAGCGACTGCGGGTTTTGAATTTCAGACAGTACGATTTCAGCAAACTTCATACCCTATGGCATCCATTACAGAGATTATATGGTTAAACATTCAAGATATCCATGCATACTTAAATCCACATGCAAAACTTAAGATATTTTTATAAATTCAATCATAACGCCACATGCCTATTAAGAACATAAAGCGGTAATAGTAGTGCAAACCTGTTTGCAATTGAATTGCAACCTTGAATTGGCAAGTCGGATTGAGTTGGGCGGAGGTAACCTTGGTGCAGATGAGTTTCCCTCAGGGTTTCCTTTAGGGTTGCTCCGAATTCTCTGGGTTAGCCTCCAGGGTTTGCTGTCTGTGAGTGTTTTCTTTTCTCCTCCGTTTTTGTTCTCCCCTTTTTCTGACTGAAGTGGTGGTATTTATAATGCTCTTTTTGTGACCTAATGGGCTCAGAATGAAGCCCAGAATTTTCTGGTATTCGCAAGCTTTGCTAGGCGAGTGGCGTAGCAAAGGGTTCGCTAGGCGAAGGAGTTGCTCGCCTAGCGAGCATGCCAGTTTAGGCCATTTTCTGGATTTGGCCATCTGTGAGTTGGGTCTTTGTTCCTTTAAGGTCAATGCCTTGAGTAATGAGTTGGAGTGCCTTGAAAAATGTCTTGCAAAATTAACGGGGAAATTTTGGGGTATGACAACTGGCGCAAACTCTTAACAGCCAAAGCCAAATCATAACATGTCTTCTCAAGCATATAATACTGAAACTCACAATCCGTGAATTTCTTACTGAGGTAGTAAATAGCATATTCTTTCTTACTAGATTCATCTTGCTGGCCAAGAACACAACCCATACTCTCTTCAAGCACAGTCAAATACATGATCAATGGTCATCCTTCAACAGGTGGAGACAGAATCAAAGGCTCAAGCAGATATTCTTTAATACTTTCAAAAGCTTTATGACAACCCTCGGTCCAATCACAAGACTGATATTTCCGAAGGATCTTGAATATAGGTGCACATGTGACAGTCATATGCGATATAAATCTCGAAATATAGTTCAAGAGATCGAGAAAACCTCTGACCTGCTTCTCAATTTTGGGTGCATGCATTTCTTGAATTTCTTTGACCTTGGCAGCATCAACTTCAATACCCTTCTCATTGACAATAAAGCACAACAACTTACTAGAGCGGACACCAAACATACACTTATTGGGATTCAAGCGGAGTTTGAACTTCCTCAAACGTTGGAATGCCTTCAATAAGTGCTCAACATACTCATCTTCAGACTTTGATTTAGCAATCATATCATCAACATAGACCTCAATCTCTTTATGCATCATATCATGGAAAAGAGTGGTTATGGATCTTTGGTATGTTGCACTAACATTCTTCAAACCGAAAGGCATCACTCGATAACAAAATGTTCCCTAAGGCGTAATGAATCGGGTCTTCTCCATATCTTCGGGTGCCATCTTTATCTGATTATAACCGGAAAATCCGTCCATAAAAGAGAAGACATTGAACTTAGCTATATTATCTACCAACATATCAATGTGTGGCAAAGGAAAATCATCTTTAGGACTAGCTTTGTTCAAATCTCTATAATCGATGCACATACGGACTTTTCCATCCTTCTTCTGAACATGCACAATATTGTCCATCCATTGCGGATATTCGTAGGTAACAAGGAAAGCGACATTAATCTGCTTTTGGACTTCTTCCTTGATCTTCACCGCCATGTCAAGATGAGTTCTTCTTAACTTTTGCTTGACTGGCGGACATTCTGGTTTCAACGGTGATCTATGCTCCACAATATCGGTATCTAAACCTGGATGTCTTAATAAGTCCAAGCAAACACATCAGAGTACTCTCGGAGAAGCTCAACCAACCCCTTCTTAACCTCTGGACGAAGTTGTGTCCCAATCTTGACCTCCTTGATATCATCTTCGGAACCTAAGTTAACCAACTCAGTTTGTTCTTTAAACTAATAAATAATTGTTTCCCTGTGCTAAAGCAAACGGGATAACTCACCAAAAACATCCTCATCGTCATTCTCTTCCTCGACTTTGAACACCGGGAAATCAAAGTTCGGAGAGGAAGTAAGGTCATTATTTTCAAGGGGTTTGATAAGCAACCTGCATAATAATTTGATATTTTGATTTTAGAAATATGAAGTGCAAACAAACATTATGCAGATATGGGAAAAATTATTGTTTATTTATGTTTTTTGTGATTATGATTTTCAGAAAAAAAAACAAAAAGTAAAAACAATATAAACGTGGATGAATAAAATTGCATTTTATTGATGATAATTAAAAATGCCTGACAATGTTTTCACTTATCCCTTAGGCATAGGAGAATGATTTTTCTTTAAACAATAAAACATATTACTTTGAATGATGAATTATAACAGGAACATCAACAACAATGCAATTGCTGCAAATTTGTCCATGCGTTACAAAGTTGGCACTATCTTCATCTTCATGAATGATCGCAGCTAAGTGTTCTTCTTCCTTGTGGATGAACCCCCTGTTACGGAAGATTTGTTGCATAGCCTTGACTTCCTTCTTAAACAGACCTTGCTCAAATCCTAAACCAGTTTGATTCTTGTTCTCAACCACTCCCACGACACGACCCCAATTGTCTGTGTCACCAGTCTGAACAATCTCTTGCACATCTTTCAAAGAAGACATAGATTCCCCAGTCTTCCGAATCACATTAGCCACAGACAAAGCTTAGAATGGATTTCCAACAGCTTCCTCGTCTTCAACATACGTGAAAGATGATAAGTGGATCACTAATAGCACTTTCTCTCCTCCAACAATAACAAGCTTCCCATTCTTGATAAATTTGAGCTTCTGATGTAGAGTTGACGTGACAACACCTGCCTCATGAATCCATGGCCTACCCAATAAACAGCTATAGGCCGAGTGGATATCCATTACCTGGAAAGTAATTTAGAAATCACTCAGACCAATCTTAATTGGGAGGTCAACTTCTCCAATGACGATTTTACGAGAACCATCAAACGCCTTCACAATCACACCATTATATCTCATGGGTGCTTCGTGATAAGATAGCCTAGCCAAAGTAGACCTGGGTAGAACATTCAAAGATGAACTAGTGTCTACCAAGACATTAGACAAAGCATCTTCCTTACAATTCATAGATGTATGGAGAGCCAGATTATGATTCCTGCCTTCTTCTAGGATCTCCTCATCACAAAAACTCAAATTGTTCATGAAGTGATATTAGCGACGATGTGATCAAACTGATCAACAGTAACATCATGTTCAACATAGGCTTGCTCAAGTACTTTTTGCAAAGCCTCACGGTGTGCAATAGAATTCATCAATAGAGATAACACGGAAATCTTGGAGGGTGTCTGGAGTAGTTTCTCCACGATGTTAAACTCGCTCTTCTTTATCAGACGGAAAACCTCATCATTATCATCCTTAACCTTCAAATCGCTGGACCCACCAGACTGACAGATTGGAGTATTAACAGGATCAACCATCAGAACAACCACTTCGACCTTCTTTCCAACTACGACATCCTCCACAACCTTCGGGGATACCGAACTAAATACTCTACCATTTCGGGTCACCTTGACAACATCAACAATGCTTACTACCGAAGTAGCTGCGGGAAGAGGAACCTCTTGCCCATCTTTAATCGTAGTAGTATCGTACTTGCAAGGAATAACTTTATCGAATGCGTACGGGTCTGGGACCACCAACCGTATCACTAACGGTGATACCGATCTATTACTTCTCTTACTGTTGTCATATTGAATCACATTCATATCATCACCCAAATCTCTAACTTGTTGGATGTGAATCACACCTTCATCCATTGACTTTTGAATGTCCCTCTTCACAATCATACACCCATGTGGATGGACACGACAAATGATACAATCGTCATGATCATGCTCACATTCACTAATCTGACACAAAATCTTATGAAACTCTACCAAAGATCTTTTGATACGTCGGACATCAAAAACTTTGTACTTACCGGGACAACCGTCCACCATATTTACAGAAGAGTTACCATGAGCGGGTAACGGATTGGCTTTAAAATTCGGCGCACGATCCTCAAAGGACACCATCCCACTTCTTACCAATCATTGAACCTCGTATTTCGACGGATAACAGTTCTCAATATCATGGCCTAGTTGCCCCTTGATGATAGGCTGATCCGCTGTCGCACGCGGATCAAAACGAGTAATTTTGTAAAAACGTAATACAGTGACAATTAAACTCGGATATCGTCTCAAGGATTCTTGTTTGTAATAATTAAACATAATCGAATGGGGGGGGTTGATTTGGTGTTCAATTACAATAATGCAGAAAATAAGTGATTATGAAAAGTGATTATTTGAATAAGCTGAAACGAATCTACCCACTATATCATCTTCTGACTTATCATTGATCCCTATAAAATTCCAATTCCCTAAACGAGTCTGATCCTATTCGATTACAAAAGCTACTGACAAGCGCAATAACAATTATACGAAGTCTGTCCCTGAATTTCGAGTAAAGCAAACGGATTAAAACTATTGCGGATTAAGCAAACGCAATATGATCGAACGCGATAATGCAAAAGCTACACTAATCACGAAATTGATTCAAAAGCAGACAACAATCAAATTAAAGAATTCTATCATGTAAAAACAATTAAATTAAGCAAGTAATTGTGATTATAGATATAATTCAAAGGAACAGATTAATGGAAAATTATAAAAGAACCTCAAAGTGGCATCCGATTACAGTGAATTGATTCTTGGGAAATTAGTTCACCATAGTCATTCTTTGCAAGCTCTCAAATTCGTACATGAACCGTGATTTTCCCGTTCCCCCCCAATGGTGTACGGCTACTAGGTATATGGAAAACAAGGAATTTGGTTTACAACCCAACTGGGTCGAAAATATAACCCAGGCCCACAACATGACCCAACACTAAAATAAAATTCTAATGTTGTAACTTGAAACGAAATTCTGGAATTTTGAGCTCCGAATCTAACTTTGACTCCAACACGAAAGTCGTAGCTCTCTTTCTTAGCTTTCCGGAGATTTTTAGAACGCCTCAAACGGATTCCCGGAACTCCAGTTATGATCGTTTTTGCGCAGACTGCTAAAGCTGAAAAATAAGTGCGAAAATTAAATTAAACTAAAAATAAAATAAAATATGAAAATATAATAAAATATAAAAATAAACAAAATAAAATAAATAAATGCCTAAGTAAAAAGTAGGAGAATTGTGCATAAATATGCACTTATCATAGGCATAATGTTGACCATGCTTTTACCACCACGGGAGAGGTTCAGGCATATGCGGATGATTCTTCGGATGAACCAGATTCTTTATAATGAGAGACGGATACAATTCGGCATAAGACATCGGAATAAGGTCAAACGTGACCTTCTTCCTCTCAAAGTTGTTGTGCTTATAATTATTGTGACTATTGTTATGAGAGTTTGTTGTTGTTGTTGTTGTTGTGGTGGTGGTGCTAATTGAACGGTTTAATTATTGGCAAACACTAGAATAATAGAGGATATTTAATGATGTTGTTGATGAGATATGGGACTCCTCTTCACATAAGGCTTCCTTTGCCTCTCCACAGTCACTGAATTAGTTTATCCATCATTCTCCTTCTTCAAGAAACCACCCCCATACTTCTTACCAGTAGACATTTCTTCTCTAGACAATTTTCCCTCATGGACACCTTCCTATAGACGCATCCCCATGTTCACCATCTCGGTGAAATCATTGGGAGCGCTAGCAATCATACGCTCATAGTAAAATGAACTTAAAGTCTTGAGAAATATCTTTGTCATTTCTTTTTCTTCCAATGGAGGACTAATCTGAGCAGCAATCTCTCTCAATCTTTGCGTATATTTCTTAAATGTCTCCTTATCCTTCTGAGACATGGACCAAAGTTGGTCACGAGGAGGATCAATATCTACATTGTACTTATACTACTTGTTAAAGGCCTCACCTAAGTCATTGAAAGCACGAATACTACCAATGTCTAGACCCGTGTACCAACAAAGAGCGGCACCGATCAGGCTATCCTGAAAATAATTAATAAGCACTCGATCTTTGTTTGTCTGGGTTGACATCTTGCGAGCGAACATCACAAGATGGCTTGAAGGACAAGTGTTCCCTTTGTATTTATCAAAGTCAGGGACCTTGAACTTAACATGGATCTTCACATTGGGCACCAAGCAGAGCTCATAAGCGCTATTCCCAAACAAATATTTTCTCCTTAGGGTTTTCATTTCCTTCTTCATCTCTTGAAATTGATCCTTCATTTCATCCATATTCTCATACATATCTAGACCTTCAGATGGCTCAGAATGGTAGATATTATCTTCAACACGAGGCATGACATGCACAACAGGAGAAGGAGTAGACATGATCGGACGGGATGCCGACATAAGAGCAATAGTAGAGGCATAACCCTCAGGCACATAATTTGGAGGCATTTCCCAAGGGAATCCGGCAGGCATGGAGTGTAAAGGCTGGTTGGATAGGGCCACAAACACGGGCGTTGAGGTAATCTCATATATAATAATCCATTGTTGCGGAGTTGTAGGAGTTGGAGCCGCTTGACTCTGAGCAACAATGAGAGACTACATAAGAGTAGTGAGTCTAGCAACCTCTTCCTTGAGTTCACGGTTTTCTTATTCCAAATGATTCATCTTGCATTGACGATTGACATGAGTGTTGTATTGATGCGTCAGCTTGACTGATACAATGATGAAGATAATGAGACACCTGGCCGAAGGGCTAGAATGCAAGAAACTTGCAATGTAAATGATGCATGAATGAGGTTTTTTTGATTTTATTATTTTCAAGGAACATACAAAGTCTTATTTACAAGTATTTCAACAATAATAATCAATAATAACAATTTGAATTGACCATAAAATCTCATTTTCATTCATAAAATTTGGAAGGATTACACTGAGTAAAATTTCAGAAACCAAAATACAAATACAAGAGAAAAGGAAAATAGAATCCTAAGGATCCCTAGCAATTGAATCAGATAACCTGTCTATGGGTGTGCACTTCCTTCGAATACGTCTGATCTCTGACTCGTAAGCGGTCTTCATATGAGCTTTCTTGGTGACGAGCTGATCGACGATCTTCTTCCAAGCACCGGAAGACTGAGGGATACTAGAGAAAAATAAATCCTCTCTCTCTCTCTCTCTCTCTCTCTCTCTCTCTCTCTCTCTCTCTCTCTACTTCATGATCTTCGAGGATCTCAATGAGTGCACCCTTATCTTCTAACTTAAGTTGCAACTCCACTTGCTTTCGATTCAAAGCATGGAACCGTTCTTCCCAAAGGTTCTTCTCTTGTTTCATCCTAGCTAGTGCATCTTCCAACTCCTCTACGTATTGGTTAGGGAGAGTTTATGGCTCAACCACAACCATAAACATAGGACTTTCATAGGCATATGACATTTTAAACTCCAAAGCTCTCTTCTTCACTCAACTAGTGTAAGGTTCCAAAGCCACGTAATTGCACAGTCCAAGCTCGACTCTTCCCTTCCTATTAACATTATGCCAAGCACGCACCATCCTACCCTTCAAATTTTGGGGATATTTACCCTCTTGATAAAACAGACCTTCTAACTGAACGTTATTATATTTATCTTTCAAGGGGAACCCAAGTTGACAGCGAGTCAAAGCAGGGTTGTAGTTGATTCCTCCTTTTGTACCAATGAGAGGCACATTAGAGAATTCACCACAACTATCAATAATCTCCAAATCATCGCATACAAAATTATACCAAGTAATATCATCATTAGTGAGAGACATAAGTCTCTAGGACCACCGTAGACATTGCTTGTTCTCTAAGAAGACTAGCGTTTGAGGCAAGTGTGAAATAAACCACTTGTGGATATGAGGGATGCAACACACAATGATTCCACTATCCTTAGAATTCCTTAGATGTAGAGAGAAGTACGTGTCACCCAACAGAGTTGGAACAAGATTCCCAATCAAGAAGATTCTAATGGCATTAACATCGACAAAGTTGTCAATGTTAGGGAACAACGTGAAACCATAGATAAGCAATACGATGATAGCCTCGAAGGTGTCCATACTACCGGCTTGAGAAAAAGTGGTAGGTTTCCCAATTAGAAACTCAGAAGTCAGACCTCATATACCTCATTTCTTCGTCATATTTGCATCAATCTCAGACTTCTTCAAATGAAGAGCATCAACTATGACTTGAGATTTCGCAATCTCCTCTAATCCACTAAAATGCACTTTGTCAGATACGGGTATACCTAAGAAGTAAGCATACTCCTCCAACATAGGCATAAGCTGATAATCAGGAAAGGTGAAGCACTGGTAAAGGGGATCATAAAACTGAACCAACACGCTCAAGAGTCCTTTGAGGTCCTTTGAAATCCACGGGATCAATTACAAAGGATGCTAGCTTCCTTAACTCTTTAAAATTTGGACATTTGAAATCGTATTTATTAGTGTTCCTTCGTCCATAATCCATGTTCTAAAAATATTTGCAAACACAACCTTAGTTCCTTGAGATTTACTTTTGTGATAAATGTTATGATGTGTATGTATGCATGAATGCAACAATCATACACAAGAGATCACACACAAGGCACACACAAACAAAGGTCAAGGGATGGATCAAGTCATCATCAAGATCAATCATCCATTTTGGTGGATTAGAGTTTTCACCCCATAAACACACAAGTCCCATTGGTATTGATGATAACTGATAGGATCAACCAAGAATCAAAGGGTTTGTTGCAAGTCACGAGCATGAAGTCGGGTTAAGAACCATCTCAAAGGGTGCATTAAGGATAAAAACTTGTAGATCATGTTCTAAAAATTTCCCAGAGTCGTGATTCGATCTATCGGATACTATAGGTTTGGATGACTGACTCATCAACCCATAGTATTCTCAAGAGAAACTCGTCTGAGTTTAGTATCGCGTAACAACTATTATCAATTCTACACTTGAACAGTCTTTGCACTACATCCTAAATAGGCCAAGTCGGGTTAAATGTTCTACGGTTCTCACCTTCTCGGACTCTCCGATCGGAGAAAGTAGTGTCTATCCACAACTTACTTATGTGGCACCAGTAACTCCAAAGGGGTCTCCACAAATCTCAAGCCAACTCGTTAATGACTAATCCACATAATTCGAACATGATTATACCATCCTCATATCTTAGATTGGACTCAAGTTCAGGTATAGAACTTATCTCACCACACAGAGATCACCAAGCACAACAGACAGAAAATATCATACATGCTATATATACAAACATTCAAGCATCAATAATCAACAAATATAATACACACAAAAAGTAGGCTAAACCCACTTGGGATCACTCCCCAGCAGAGTCGTCACTTTTCTTTCTGTAGCGATAAATGCATGACCATTGAGCTATTGGTTAACTCAACGTAAATAAAACCAGAGTCGCCACTGTGCTATTATTATTTCCAAAGAAAAGGGAGAAATTACGAACAAAACCCAAAGATAAGAAGTTTTCAAATCAAAACTAATAAAATGTCAGAGATTACAGGTAAGGGGATTGGTTACACAGAGGGGAGGTATTAGCACCCAAAGTATCCTAGGTAATCATAGGGAGTCCTTTTTGTGTGTAAGTGTTTTGGTTGAAAAAGATGTTTGTTTTAAAATAGAATGAGGGGGTGAGAAAATAATTCATTATTTACATTTTTTGTGTTTGATAAGACTTTTGGTCTCATGCCTACGTACCAACATAAAATGAGGTGGATTGATTTTAACAAAGGCTTAAAGATCTTTTGTTATCAATGGGAGAATACTCAACCAAACATCCACTGATAATGAGGGCTTTACAACATTTAAGAGGGAGGGATCCAACTTGGA